>NC_073692.1:75303402-75380385 GCF_029784155.1 Uranotaenia lowii
TAGATCTCCTCCACCGCCGCAGATGATCTGCCTTCTATATTGACTGGATCTGTTGAAAATCGTGCCCCGCATTTCGCCCACCGCTCGTCGAATAACACCTTCTAGCGCCACGTTGAACATCATGCAGGATAGACCATCACCTTGTCGAAGCCCCTTGCGCGATTCGAATGAACTCGACAATTCACCCGAGATCCGCACACAGCACTGCGTTCCATCCATCGTCGCCTTGATCAGTCTGATCAGCTTCCCGGAAAAGCCGTTCTCGTCCATAATTTTCCATAGCTTGTTACGGTCGATCGTGTCGTATGCGGCTTTGAAGTCGATGAATAGATGGTGCGTAGGGACTTGGTGTTCCCGGCATTTTTGGAGGATTTGCCGTAATGTGAATATCTGGTCTGATGACTTCCCACGACTCTGTTTGCTTGTGGCATTAGGCGGCGGAGTAGGATTCGGGACAACACATTGTAGGCGGCATTGAGGACAGTGATCGCTCGGTAGTTCTCACAGTCCAATTTGTCGCCCTTCTTGTAGATGGGGCATATTACCCCCTCCTTCCACTCCTCCGGTACGCAGGCTACGCAGGCGATGTACCTTCCCCCACCGTCTTGATCTCCTGCATGCATGCTTCCAATATGATTTGTTGTAAATTTTCGTATCATTGAGATTTTGGTAAACGTGTATTTTGTATATATTTATTAAAGTTTAACTTCTTTATACTGTTTCTAATTCAATAGACTTAGCTTATGTCTACCGATTATAACTTTCATTGATAGTTCTTTTAGATTATCGATAATGGTATTTTCCTGTAAAAGAACGTATTCGATAAATCGGATTTACACTTTGATTCTAAAAGTGTCCAAGAGACATGCGACCATTTTTATATTTTTGTTTGGAACAAAAAATTTAATTAATGAATTTATAATAAAACCAAAAAACAAAAACCTTCCAATTCCAGGTCAAGAAATTATTTTTGAATGGGAAGCTTCCAAATTACACACTTTCCGTACCTACCTGTCAGCACAAGATCAATTATGAAACAGATATAATTTACAATTGGCTCTGAGCTTTGGCATTCCGAGTATCATGGACGAGGTACACAATTTGCTTCTGAATCGCCGACGAGTGTATCTTCTAGAAAGCGTTTCTCGTGCACAGTTTGGGCAGGATTATCATCTGCTTTCGAGGCGCTCCATTATGAGCCCGATTCTTTACGGGTTTCTCCTCAAGCCGGGGGTTGAAATCCAAGGAAACAATTGGAAGGTGTGAGGGGGTCAAATATTAAATTAATTGTACCGTAGCGATAATTTATTATTTGCATAAGAATGTGCCTGGGGAAATGGTTTTCTAGAATCTTTCGCCTTGGTCTTGCTCTTCGGATCTGGGTATCACTGTTCGAGAGACAGAGCGAACTTTCTAGTCTGGTTTTAACTGTCGTGTAAATTTTAAGCCTCCAGATCGTAGCAAGTGTATCCTTTGAGTAAATCGAAAGATATTTAAGGAAAGCTGGAAACACCCGGTAAGGGGGGATGATTGTGGTTCAAGTAAAAGCTGGAACTATACGGTTGGGCGAGTCCCAAAGAGGTATTCTGCTTCGGACATATTTTTTTGGCTAGGATTCGGAGTGGATTTGCCCCAATGATGATAATGAAATGAACGGAATGTAGCAAGGCAAAGATAGGATATAAATTTCCAAGTGATTTAAATGATAATTTATAGCTGTGGAGAGAGGGAGTGGTTCTTGGAAGAGTTTCATTAGTGCCGAAGAAGGAAAAAGATTCACGATGAAGCTGGAGCTGGAGCGATAGTTTGCAACAACGACAATTTTGGTCAAAGAGTTGAATTCTTCGAATTCTTGTCCCAGGGGATTCTTAAAGGAGAAATAATTGGTCGCAATCATGAGGTTTGTCGGTGAAAGTTGTGAATTCTGAATCTCTGGTCAAATGAAATATTTTTTTTTCTTTGTCACTTTATTCTGGTCTTTTATGTTGAAAAGTGTTTGATGAATGGGTATCCACAAATTCAGAGTAATGAAGCGTTTTTTAATATGACATTAAACATACAGTCCTGGTCTTTGTTTGAAAACGCCGTCTTTTTTGAACCATTTTGTCTTTTGATTCTAATTCCAAACGCCATCAAAATTATATTAAGCTTTTTCTTCAGCCCAGAAAAAAGTTGAAATGCTTTCTAATTTGCATCATCAAACATCATGTAGAAGTTTTAGTTGAGCTTTTAATTTGCAATTAATGTAGATTTGATACAAACAAAACCCAATAAGTGAATATTTTACATGTGTTCCTTTATCCTTGCACTAGAAAATGTGTGCATAAGTTGAGGCGTTAAAATTTACCATCTTAACTTCAATGCAAATATTACACAAAAGTAAAAGACTTAACAATGTTATGATTTAACTTGTAGTGATAAATTCCGGTGAAATTATGAAGATGTTTTAAACAGCTAGAAGTAGAAACCCAGAAAGAATTTTGTTAGAATTTGCTTCATCACATCCTAGCCAAATACCACTCAAAACTAATCCATCACTGAGCAAATCTTCTATCTCGTCTTTGCCACAGGCAAATGGAACATTATAAAACTGCTGCTAACACAGCCGTATCTTGAGCAATGCAGCTGCGAAAGATGGATTCAAGTTTCTTCCAGAAAAGTGTATGATAGAAAATAATACGAGATTATAGCGCGGGAGGAAAATGTCTTCCTCCAAGAATGGTCCATGCTGCCTGTTTCAGGCAAATTTTGCTTAGTTATTATTGTTGCAAAGTTTCTCTGCAGCCTTCCGGTGTATTATTACCCCTTTCCGGTTCCTGTTCCTTTGCATCTGGCCTTGATCTCGCTGATGTTCTGTTTTATTTGAGTTTATTTCCCGATGCAAACGGTCACGAGTTTAAGGTTCACGCTGCCATTTTTCCATTATCATCATTATGTGCCGGGAAGATAATGATCCTCCTTTGAGTGGAAGGGGAGAAAACACTCCTCCCGAGTTTGGTTCGGGAAGGAAAACTTTCGGAAAGAGTTGCTTTTTCATTTCTTTGGCAAAGTTGTACACAAAGTTACTCCTCCCGTTAAATTACCGTCAAGATAACGCAATTCCAGAGCCAGGCAATTTCTAGAAGTTTTTCACGGACCAGGAAAGGGCGGAAAGACGGCCGCGGAAGTTGCCGGCAGCTGGTAATAATAATGTAAATTTGAAGACAATGAAGACGTTTTCCCAACGCAGCAATGATAAACTTTGAAACAGGACACAGAGTTTTCAAACTGCCTTCAAGAGAATGAACTTAAAAACAGTTTCGGGGGAACCCAAACTGTCGATTCTGGGCTTCATTCTCGGGGGGCTTGTCGGAAGGCGTGTAATCACAGACCGCTGACAGCTTTTTCTTCACCACACTGATGTTGAAGGAAGAAGTTGTAAAGTTTGACAGAACTTCGGAAGATTGGTTGGGTTTTCTGGGAATAAGTTACGAGGTTGAACAAGCTGGGTGGCCATTAGATGAATACTTAGATGGCAGAAGAGAAATTGGAACTATCACTGTACACGATTTCCTGGAAACATAATTCAAATTCATATTTTGAATATTCTCAATTGGGTAGGTACCTTCTTTTATATATATTATTGGGTAGGTACCTATTCATTCGAGGAAGAATGACCTTAACGGATTAAACTCCTTTAAAAAAAAATGAGGATTGAGGTTCGGCAATTTTGACAACCATTAAATCGATTTTTCGAAAACTGAAGAAGATTTAAACATAAAAATAACTCCAATGTACCTATATATTTTTGTACCCATTTTCGATGTAATATTTAATTAAATAAGCATTCTGCTTTATAGGCGCATATAGCCTGCTTCTCCCCTACATGAAAATTATCACATTTTCAAGGTGATGGAAAGTAGAAGCTGAAATATGGTTATTTTTCAACCAAAACACGATATTAAATAAGGAAAAGCTGAGAAAAGGTTCTTCAAAACATAAAGAAACCATGGTTTACATGAAAATTGCAGCAGCAGTAATAATATTATTTAAGTTTCCTCACGGCAAACGAGAATATAACTGCGCTGTGCTGTTGTCACATCAAATATTCCTGGTGGCATTCTAGCGAGGTATCCAATATCAGAAGTATTACTTAGCGGTTGGCATGACGATCATCAAATAACGGTACTAAAGATTATAGTTTTCCCGGATCCTGAAAAACAATTTGATTTTGAATTTAAAAATGGTAATTATATATAATCAGCTAGCTAACCCGATGTGCTTTGCTGCCCCTTTTATGAAAAAAATTAGGTTCTGTAAAATTATTTCGATTCAAATAATCTTTCATTTCAATAATTTTTCATCACTATTATAATGCGAACTATTTTTCATGATATCTGAACTTCTAGATTGTCTTAAGTCACGACATAAGTTGAAGGCTGAAGGAGCCACTGTTCAAAGAAAAAAAGGAGGGATGTTAAAAACACTTTAATATACTTTTTGAAGGGGAAGGAGTAATAAGATACAGAAAAAATTGTACATAGTCAAAAAAATGTGCCAAACTTTATGAAAACATTTAGACTTTCGTTTTTATAATAGTGTGTACGTTCCATTTATTGAATATGAGAGTATTAATTCATTAATACAGGAAGCGTCTCTCAAAACAATATATCATCTGATTTTGTAAATACTTATTTGTCCATTCAATAAATCATCTCACTATGTCAAAACGCTTACGTTTATCATATTTTTAACAAAAATTCATCAAAGATTGTTGAAATTTTGACAATTTTTTTATTGAATTTTTATGGGAGCCCCCCCATTTTGAGCTCGGAGGGGTTTGAAAGTATATTAGAAACCATTTCCGGCCTTGAAAACGACTTTACACCAAATTTCACGTTGGTCGTTTGAGAAGTTCCCGAAAATTGTTCATATTGTGTCAAACTATTGTTAATTTTGTATGGGAGCACCCTCTATTTGGATTCGAAGATGTTTGAAAGTATTATAGAAACCATACACGGTCTTCAAAATGGCTACACACCATGTTTCACGTTAATCGGTTCAGAAGCTCTTGAGACTTGTTCGAATTATGTAAAATTTCTATTAACTTTGTATGGGAGTCCCCCTCTATTAAGTCGGAGGGGTTTGTAAGTAATAGATATAATAGAAACCATTTCCGACCCCAAAAACCCTCAAGTACCAATTTTCATGATTCAGATGAGACTCTCATCATGAGAGTCTTCATTCATTAAAATGGGAAGTGTCTATCTATACAATATATCATCAAATTTTGTTAAAACTTGTTTGTTTATTCAATGTATCATATCATTACGTCAAAACACTTTAGTTTATAAATTTTTAACAAAAATCATCGAATATTTTTTTTGTTAATTTTTGTTAGTTTTGTATGGGAGACCCTCTTCTTTTATTTGTAAGAGTATGAAAGTATTTTAGAAACCATTTCTGGTCTTGAAAATGGGGGGCCGGACATTCGGCCGAAAGATGTTAGGCCGAAGGTCGCTAGGCCGAATGGGTCAAAAGGCCGACGGATGTTCGGCCGAATAGGACAATAGGCCGAATGGGACATTAGGCCGAAGGTTATTTGACCGAATGGTTATTATGCCGAATAGTCATTTGGCCGAATGGTCATTTGGATGAATGGTCATTTGGCCGAATGGTTATTTGGCCGAATGGTCGTAAGGCCGAATGGTCGCAAGGCCGAGAGGTCGTAAGGCCGAAAGGTCGTAGGGCGGAATGTTCGGAAGGTCGAATAGAAGCTAGGTCGAAAGATCGTTAGGCCGAATGGTCGTCGGGCCAAATGGTCGTGAGTGCGAATGGATGCTTGGCCGAAACGTCGTTAGGCCGAATGGAAACTAGGCCGAATGGTCATCAAGTCGAGTGGAAGATTTGCCGATTGGCTGTTAGGCCGAATGGTCGGCCGAATTTATGCTAAGCCTATAAGACAGATTATCGCTTTTTTGCATGTTAGGCCGATCAGTAGTTAGGCCGAATGGTCGTTAGGCCGCAAAATTAATCATGACGAATGGTCATCAGGTCGAATGGATGCACGGCTGGATTCGACCATTCGGCTTTGCGACTATTCGGCCTTATGAACATTTTGCCTATCGTCCATTCGGCCTAACAGCCATTCGGCCTAACAGCCGTTCGGCCTAACGACCATTCGGCCTAGCATGCAGAGAAGTGTAAAAGGTTTCATATTGAGCAACAATTCATAAAGATCATTCAGCCTTATGATCATTCGGCCTTACGACCATTTGGCTTGACGACCATTCGGCCTTATGACCTTTCAGCCTAACGACATTTCGGCCAAACATCCATTCGGCCTTACAAAGATTCGGCCTTAAGACCTTTCGGCCTTGCGACCATTCGGCCTAACGACCTTCTAGCATCCATTCGGCCTTACGACCATTCAGCATTATGACCATTCGGCCTTCCCACCACCAAATGACCATTCGGCCTAGTGAGCATTCAGCCAAATGACCATTCGGCCAAATGACCATTAGGCCTAATGACCATTTGGCCTAGTAACCATCCGGCTTAGTGACCATTCGGCCGAACATCTTTTCGGCCTTGCGTCCTTTCGGCCTAACAGCCTTCGGCTGGATAACCGTCGGCCGAATAACCCATTCGGCCTAGTGGCCTATTCGGCCAGATAGCCCATTCGGCCTAACGTCCATCGGCCGAATGACCTTCGGCCGAATAGCTTTCGGCCCCATGACTTTCGGCCAAATGACCCAGCCTCTTGAAAATGGCATTCCCCTGGCCGCAGAGATTGACCGATTTTGATGATTTTTAATACATTGTATAGATAATTTATTCTCGATTCTTAATATAGAAAAATTAAGTCAAAATTTTTTATCACATTACCAGTAGCAGGTACCGAATAATGAAAAAGTCCCTGCTTGAAATGCTTATTTTTGATAGGTCCCTTATTTATGATTTATAGTATTTGAAATTGTCTATTGAATGAATCTATCTATGGTTGTAAAAATATTTGGGGGTCCAAAAGAACTTACGGTAGAAAAAATTCTTGTTTTCGGGTTTGCATTACAGTATCTCGCACTGAAATTCTCGAGTCACATTAATCCGAACAGAATAATTATTAATTACGGATTATTTTTTGAGGGAGCACTTCTGGTAGTCACAAAAAGTTTCTACAGATTGTGTACATATTTTGTCATTCCCCAAAATAGTTTAAAAAATCAAATTTATGCGATTTTTTTTTCGAAGACTTGTGCGGTGCTCATATACCTTATATTGTCATAAGCTGAAGAACTGACATCACCTCTCACCAGACATCCCCAGTCAGTGGTAAACCTCAGCCAAGAGCACACGTTGCAGGTAAGCATCCCGCACTCTGAGCAAAGCGCGGACAATCAGGCGATTTCCACTGATAAAGCCGGAACCGCATATTGGCGATCCTGCCAGGAGAACTGGCTGATAAAATTTTTGGAAAAAAATCAAGTTGTATTTACGTCGGAATCGCCCGATTATCGGCTGGCGAAAAAAAGTATTATCCAGCAACATGGCGGCAATTGGTGGCCAGTCTGGAAAAGCGAGTAAGCGACAGTCTCTTCGATAGCAGCTGGAGAGGCTCGCTCGGAGGCGTGCCGGAGGACCGCGTTGAGACAGCTCAGAGAGCTTGCCTGAAAAAAAGCGGGCCTCGAAGGCCGCAACATTGAGTGGCTTGGAGAAGCTACCCCCATAGGAAGAGCGTGTCTGGAAGGCAGCATGGCGGCTCAGAGAGCTTGCCGGGGATAGAGCGTGCCTGGAAGGCCGCATGGCGGCTCAGAGAGCTTGCCCGAGTAATTGGAGCGTGCCTCAAAGGCCGTTGGTTTGGCGGCTTAGAGAGCTTGTCCGAGATAGAGCGTGCCGTTGGCCGTTGGTTTTACGCAGAGAGCTAGCCCGAGAAGCAAGAGCGTGCCTCGAAGGCTGGTAGAGAATATGGCATAAGAAAACTTGCCGGAGAAAAAAAGAGCGTGCCTCGAAGGCCACCTGGCGTGGCTGACTAATACAGTATTTGTTTATGCCTAGTGGTGCACTGGTGCACCACTAGGTGCTGTCAAACTGTTTGTTTATTCGGACGGTGTTGCACAGGTTTTGACCTGGTGGAGTTCTGCTTACGGACGGTGGCCCACCGATAATTTTGCCAGTGTTGCGAGAGAGCGTGTAGCAATACACTACAGCAATACACTGGCGACGATTTGTGTTTGTTTTTGTCGGATACGGTGGAACACTGATCCAAGGGAGAAAACAAATACGGTATAAGAGAGCTTGCCAATTAGTGGAAGCGTGCGTTGAAGGCTGCGAGCAAGAGCTACTTTGAGATGCATGCCTGAGAGTGAAAGCGTGTCAGGGCACCTGCAACGGTTCAGGTCTATGTATTGGTTTTAGGTATAGAGTTGTTTTTGACATTTCTTACGCACACTTGCTGAGCGTGTACAGATGAGACGGGACAATTAACCTCAAAAACTCTCGGTACAAAAAACGGGCAGCCAGTCGACGCACATGGTCGTTTTTGAGGTTAATTGTCCCAAAACTGAAAAGTGTTGGTGAATCAACCTGCATAATTTCACGAACACTACCAGCGGCAAATAGGACTATACCAGTTTTAACAAAATTTTAAATTTTGGAATCGGCTAAAACACGCGCTCCCCACCGGTGTGATGGCAAATTTAAAACGGGTACACTTTTATTGCAGACACTCAATAATTGAGAAGAAAAAACTCATTTTAATTGAAAAGTGGCTAAGTTTTGAGTTTTACACAGTCATTATTCTACCAGGATTTCATTAACTTAAAGGCTTTTTAATGAAGTTTGTTCGAAACAAGTAGAAATGGATTGACGATTGAATACCTTTCTTTTTCCAATTGGAGGAATGGATAATGGAGGTTGTTCAATGAGCCAATGCTGGTTGAAATTTGTCAGATCGACCACTTCGAGACAGTCAACTTCCAATCGAGAAAAGCACCGATTGCTTGAAATTTTAAGCGTCTCAACATTCAATAAGGTCTCCAGTATAGAATCTTTTGGATCAGAAAAAGAAGATTAAAATATTTATTGGAAAGGTGGTCCGATTACTTATAAAGCATTTTCAAAATAGAGTGGAACGAGGAAAACACTAGTGTTATAATAATAGTAACCTATTTAAGACCTTTAACCTTAGAGGTCATTCGGGCGTTATGTACGCCAATGTAATGATTCTAAATTTTTATGTGACAGAGTCCAACATTAAAGTGATAGTGAGAACAGATCCTTCGTAATGGTGCCACGAGATAACGTGCAAGAGTATTTTGTTATCATTCAAGGAGTCGCTAATCCTCAGATAATTCTGCAATCAGTTCAGTTGACAACTTTTCCTAAACTGTGAGTGAGTTGGGAAAATGTGTTGCAAGTTTCAGTAAAGCCTGCCTGCGATGGTATGCGTAACAACATTTTAAACCAGAACACACAAAGTCTATCGTGAGGCTGATAGACTCCTATTTGAGGGAGCGAAAATTGATTCAACAGATTCAAAGCTCATGGCAGAAAAAAAACTATTTTTTGTGATAGTTAGTTTATCCAGATAAACTAGATAAGAAATTTCTACAAAAATACTACCTAGTTGTATGAAACTTAAAAAAAAATTAAAATTAGGGAAGGGGGGAGATGTGCGGTGCTCATATAACTTATATTGTCATAAGCTGAAGAACTGGCATCACCTCTCACCAGACATCGCCAGTCAGTGGTAAACCTCAGCCAAGAGCACACGTTGCAGGTAAGCATCCCGCACTCTAAGCAAAGCGCGGACAATCAGGCGATTTCCACGGATAAAGCCGGAACCGCATAGTGATGATTTGAACGTGTGATTTAGGTCAGATTGACCCAAACAGCTTTGGAAGGATAGGTGCTCACTTTTTAATATATTTTTTCGAATAGTTTTAGTTTAAATTCAATCGGATAAGGACGTATTATAGGAGTTATTGAAAAATCTGAATCTTGCTCCAGATATAACATATAAACTATATTAAATGAAAGTGCATAAACCTGAGAATAGTAGGGAAGAATGGGGATAATTGATCCCCTTTTCTTATTTTCATCATATTTTTTGAGAAAAATGTAGCAACTCGTAACTCTTTTTCTTTTTCTGACAGCGCATTATTTCAAGTTTATATGCTCAAAAAGTTAGAACGAAACATGAACCCATAAATAAACTAGAAGCATTTTCGTGAGCCAAAAAAAAATGCGTATTTAAGAATTTGAGAAACATTGTTACACAAATACACAAAGCAATTATAATTGAGAAGGTTGACTTTTTCTCAATTTTGATTTAAGGTGCCTTAATTTATTATACCAAAATTTAACATATACATATATGTATATCTGTTTAATTCAATTAATAAATCGTAAGCCATTTAGTATTCTTCTTCGGAAATGAAGTAGATTTTTTTAGGAATATTTCTTTTAAAAAAAGCAATTCAAGTGAGTTGAAAGGACAGCTTGGAATTATAACACAAAGCAAATTGAGAGGACAACTTTTGAGAAATAAAAATTTTATTCAAGCGAGTTTAGGGGACAGCGTAACACAAAGCGAGCGGGCAACTTTGAAAAAATGCAATTTAACCCTCCAAAGCTGTTCGGGTCAATATGACCCGAAGCGCACATTTCAAGCATATTCATCATCTTTTCAATATACTGAAGAACTGGGAATTTTGAAAGACTAAGCATGTTCTATGAAAATGATGATCAAATTAACGGCAAAAAAATAAAATTTGAGTTCTGAAAATTGGTTCATTGGGAAATTAAATACAGCCAAGCAAAGCAAAAATTGGATGTTGTTTTTTGAAAGTAAGATTTTTGTCTACCGGAAGATGTGAGATAGCGGTCAAAACTTCCATTGAACACTAACATAATTGAGGAATTGATTACCTACACAATGAATATAATATGATCAAAATCGGTTAACATTTACAGCCAAGAGAACGCCATCAAACTACTACTCAAATTTTCCCGAAATGGATATTTTGCTAACGGCTTTGGAAGGTTAAGCTAGTTGATAAAAGAGCTTGGAATTGTTACACGAAGCGAGTTCATAGGACAGCTTTGGAAAAAATGCAATTTTAGCGATTTGAAACGACAGCTTGGAATTGTTACAATAGTTAAAAAAAATGCATTTCAAGCGAGTTGAGAGGACAGCTTTGAAAAAAAAATCAATTCAAATGAGTTGAGAAGACAGCTTGAAAGTTGAGAGCACAGCTTTTGAAAAGAATTCTATTCATGCGAGTTTAGAGGACTGCTTGGAATTGTAACACAAAGCGAGTTGAGAGGAAAGCTTTGGAAAAAATGCATTTCATGCGAGTTGGGAGGATAGCTTAGGGTTGCCATCCGTCCGGCAAAAGCGGGACATGTCCCGCTTTTTTTGTTGAATGTCCCGCTGTCCCGCTTTTCCCTCAAAATGTCCCGCTTTTTTTCTTGAAAAACTTTTACAAAGCTCACTAACTTACACTTGAAAAAATCAAACTTTAGCCGCAATTTGAATTCATTGGTTCAAAACAGAAAAAGTTCAAAAAAATTTTTTTTTCTCAAAATAGGCTGCATTTTTTATATTTCATATAAGGCATTACTGAATAACTCTAATGTTAATAGCATTACAGAAAGACTCTGCTCCAGTATGAAGAAAATATTGTGTAGATTGATTTCAAATGATTGAAGATCCTTACTTTTCGCCGGAATCTTAATTAGTATACAATCATGGAAGTTTTCTTGAGTTTGGTTTTTATGTGTTTATACACTGTTTCAAATATGAAGGGCTTATATTTTTTTTTATACATTTTCACTTAAATAACGTGTGAACTCGCGAGAAACGACACAATTAAACGTGTTTATGACAAAAACTAGGGAAAATAGAAGTCATGTAAGAAAAAACTGAACAAAATCAATTCGCGTGAAAAAAAAACAAATCGTAGTGTACAATGAACAACTTTGGATGATGTTTGGTTTTACAATTGAGCTGTTTTTTTAAGGAAAAAAAGATGTTTTAAAGAGTTTTTAAAATGTCCCGCTTTTTTGGCTGTGTCCAGCTTTTTTATCGTGAAATGTCCCGCTTTTTTCTGAAAGTATCTGGCAAGCCTAGGATAACTTGGAATTGTAATACAAGCGAGTTGAGAGCACAGCTTTGAAAAAAAGTCATTCAAGTGAGTTGAGATGACAGCTTGAAAGTGTAGCATAATACGAGTTTTGAGGACAGCTTTGAAAAAAAAATTCAAGCGAGTTAAAAGGACAGCTTGTTATTGTAACACAAAGCGAATTTAGAGGACAACTTTTGAAAAAAAGCTTTTCAAGCTAGTTTCGAGGACAGCGTAACACAAAGCGAATTGAGAGAACAGCTTTTGAGAAAAAAAATGCAATTCCAGCAAGTTTAGAGGACAGCTTGGAATTTTAACACAAAGCGAGTTGAGAAGACAGCTTTGGAAAAAAAGTACTTAAAGCGAGTGTAGACGACAGCTTAAGAAAAAAGATATTCAAGCGAGTTTAGGGAACGCTAAGAATTGTTACACAAAGCGAGTTGTGAGGACAGCTTTGGAAAAAAATGCATTTAAAGCGAGTTGAGAGGACAGCTTGGAATTGTAGCACAAAGCTATTTGAGAGGACATTTCAAGGATTTTATTTATGAAAGCATGTTGACCTTTGGGAAAATAAATGAAAAAAATGAAATCAAGTGAATTGAAAGGAGAAATTGAATTTGTAACACAAAGGAAGGACAATTTTAAGATAAAAATAGAAATAGAACAAATTTCAAGCTCGTTGAAAGGGCAGCTTTGAAAAATATATGCGATAATTTTAATTAAACGGAGTTGATAGTGCTTGGAAACTTAGAATTGTTATTCAAAGCAATTCGGGAAGATAGCTTCAAAAAAAAACGAAAGAATGAGATTTCTGGCGAGTTGATATACAGTCAATCGCAAAATTGATCGTACACACATGGTTTACTAACTCTTTTCATTTATTTGGTGTGAAAAAATGGTTCAACATTTATGGTTTTGATGCACATTAATTGTTTACAAATTTAGCTGTTGATCTGATCGCGACGATTTTGAAAAATATGTTGGCCTTATTTTTAAATTCAAAAAGTTGATAAAAATCCCAAATGAGAGGTATGCAAAATTGATCGTACACCTTTTATTTAACCTGAAATGTTTGATGTGTAAACAATATCAATGTGGATAAGCGAAATTTTTTTGTCAGTGTTTCATGTCAACACCCAGCAGCTACTTGGCAGTGTTTATTTTTGTCTTTTTGCTGAATTTCGAAAAGTTGTGATCAAAATGGTAAACAAGCGCAAGGAAACGGACATTGCGACACGATCGTAGATAAAAGTATATGTCGTCGCGGAAAGTCATTGCGGGAAATAGCAGAATCTGTCGAGCGAACCCACTCTACAGTGCAGTATATTATCAAAAAGTGGAAATACGAAGGAACCGTGAGAAATATCGCTGGAAGAGGACGAAAACGCATCTTGACTTCTACAGATGAATGGATAATTGTGCGAACTCTGAAAAGGAAACCTAAAACAAGTATTCCGAAATTGGCCACTGAAGTCACTGAGACCATCGGAAGAGCTGTCAGCGCAGATACTGTCCGGGAGGTAGCGCACAGGATCGGTTTGAGAGATCGTGTAGCCCGTAAGAAGCCCTTTATCTCAATGGTAAAAATGAAACAAACAAACGACTGGAGTTCGCTAAAGCTTATAGGCTTAGGCCGATGACATAGTGAGTGCGATGCGATGCGAATTGGCGGAAAAATTACAGACGCAGCCTATGCGAACTCGAGCGGCGGAACAAATTGACATCTGCTTCGCCGCGTTGAGTATGTCAGGTTTAAGCGATTCACATACATTTCCATCAAATGTGGTTCACCGCATTGAATCGCATCCGCCGCATTGCATCGCATCGTATTTACTATGTCATCGGCCTTATGTTAATAAGCCTGAAGAGTTATGGAACAAAGTTCTATTTACCAACGAAACAAAAATAAACCTTTTTGGATCGGATGGACGACAAATGGTGCGGAGAAAACCTGGAATGGAGCTCCAGCCCAAAAATTTGGTCCCAGCTGTAAAACTCGGTGGCGGCAACCAGACCTCAAACGTAGCCTGCCGCCTTCCGTGAATAAATTGGGTCTACCTCGTGAATACTACTTCCAACAAGAAAATTACCTCAAACATACCGCTATTGTCGTACGGAGTTGGTTGCTGTATAATACCCCTAAACAATTCAAAACGCAGTCGCAGTCTCTCGATCTGAACCCGATAGAACACCTCTGGTCGGAGGACAAGAATCACCTGAAAAATAAAAATTATAGGAACAAGGCAGAACTCGGAACGGCGATTAAGTAGATCTGGGAGAACATTTCATGTAGTGTGATCAAAAACCTCGTTGAATCGATGCCACGACGCTTGTAAGCAGTGCTAGATGTCAACGCCGGTCATGCCAAATAGCTTTTTTTTTTCACAGTTAAGGGGGGGGGGGGTAGGGTCTAACACTTTCAAAAAATCGATTTTTTATTTTTTTTATTTTCTTATTGTAAAACATTCCAAGAATGTTGTGTCAAATTTTCAAGTCAATTGAAGCAAAACTGTAGAAGTTATAGGCCTTTATCTCCTCCTATCTAATACTGCAAGAAAGCAAGAGCAGAAACTTCAAACGCGTTTTTCTCGAAAGCACATTTTAAAGTCCGTGGACGTCATTTGAAAACTACTTATCCGATTCTTTTCAAATTTGGAACATATTTTCTACATATAAAATACCAGACCCCAACGTTTTTCTTTTTTGATTTTTTTACTTTGGGGACATTTTAGAGGTAAAAAATGGCGGATTTTTAAGTGAAAAATCGTAGTTTTTACTTCAAACAACCACAAAAATTTCATAAAAATATTTTTAAGTTAAATAAAAACGTTGGGGTCCAGAAAAATATCTATTAAAAATATTTTGCTCTGATTTTTTGACTTCAGATGATTCTGTGCTGAGATACAGTGTCCACCGCAAATCCTGTTTTCTAAAAGGCATCCTCGAAAATGCTCCGTCACCGGCTCATTTTTCAATATTTTTCTACGAAAAAATTACTAAATTTTCTTTTAACAATGCTTTTGAACGATAGCTCTAGAAAAAAATCGTGAAAATGCTGTTTTTTTATACCCGTTAGACCCTACCCCCCCCTTAAAGAGTTAAAAGGAGGTATTTTTCAATGGATTGAAGTTGTATTAACTTATTTACTGTTAAACCCCGAAAAACTCTAAATTCAAGGATGAGTAATCGATGTACGACCAATTCTGCGATTGACTGTATGTTCAGCCTGCAATTGTTTAAAAGCTACAAAAAAGAAAAAAAGCATTTAGAGAATTTGAATGAAAATCAAGAGCGTTTAAAGACAGTGCCAAACATTGAAAGAAAACGACTTGATAGAAAAAGCTAACCTTAAAAAGATAAAATTAGATTTGAATGAAAAATCCCGCTAAAAGCTTATCAGCTGAATAATGCTGTTCACTTGCATCGAACGGATAGCTTTAAAATAGTTTTAAAAAAATGAGAAAATTTATGTTGGAACATTTTCAAATTTTAAAAAATGAGAACAGAGCACTTTTATTTTGACTTTGTGAAAATCAAAACCAAGGTGGATTGCTGCATGCATTTTTTTTTTGAGATATTGGACTAAGGTTAATTGAGAACAAAAACAAAGAATAACAATTTTTTATATTTCTGGGATAGGAAAAGGATCTGGTAATGAATTATATCCAGGCAATACGTTGGGTGCTCCATCTTGAGCCGAGCAACCTGCACAAAACCCCGAAGGCAGATGTTTGATCTAAACATAAGTCTTCAAGAAGATTTGAAATCTCACAAAAATCTTTACTTAAAGCAGAATTGAAGAGCATTGTAAATTCGACATGGTGATAAGTAGTGTAAAATAAGCGATAGAAAATCTTGAAAATGGTTTGTAAACTGGATACACAAAAAATATTTTCATAATATAATATTTAAACTACATGAAAAACAAAAACATAAGCCAATATACCATATTTGATCTGTTTTTTTTTTAAATTATCTCGTGCATGTTAGTTTCATAAAGAAATCCTTTTGAATCATTTTAATTGAAGATTTAAAATCAATTTAATAAATAAAAGAACAAAGGCTTCTTGTTCTGAACAATTTTAACAACATGGACAAGATAATCGCAATTCTATCAAATGGCTGTGTAGATACACGATTAGTCCCAAGAGGTTTCATCTAACTTTACTTCTTGGCTCAAAACTGAGGAAGCTTCCGCTACTTTTTGCCCCATCGCCTTGAATCAAGGGTTCGGTTGATTCAATGCAGTGCAATAATTATTCAGCGCTCGTAGCAGCATGACTCAAATCAAATTTGGCTCAATGGCTGAAATTGTCAACTGAGTTTACAATTGAATTTATGACTGTCACTGGATTTTGTCTCACCGTATTGTGAGGGGTTATTTTCAATCGTTTGGAGTTTAAGAAATTTCGCTTCGGGTTAAAAGTTTGAGATTTTTATTTTGATGTAGAAATAAAGTATATTGTAATAGCATTGCGTTAGATGTTTATTTTTAACATTGAAAGGTTTTTATGCATTTGTTACTCTTTCGATATTCTCATAATAAGTGGAGATGGAAGTCATCTGCTAATTCTATATAGGAACTTCAGTCGATTTCTGATACTTTTTTTTTAGTTAATTCTGTTTCCATAAATTTGATCATATTCAGGCAAAAACTAAAAGTATGATGAAGGAAGCCGTTTGAGTTTATCTAAAAACCTTTCCAATTTAGAAAGCCAATAGCAGAAGCTATTTAGGAAGGTTTAGATTCTGACAAACCGCATTCATCGACGATGATAAACGTCGCTATTCATTCGGATATGGTACAGCTTTAGGTCATATCTAAATAAATTGGGGTCATCATCATTCCCAACTGAGAACAATCTAGAACTCACACCTAACAGATAAATATATGGACCTGCCTAGCAGCTATGAATGATATTCGAAAATGGCTAGAAAAGTGCTTTATCGGAATGAATTTTCATTCATGGCCTCGCACTACTTCTAAAAACGTTGCGTAGAGGTGCAGCTTAGGAATTTCCATATCCGTTATTGTAGCAAGAGTCGAATCGAGGTACGAATATTCATAGGTTTCCAAATGATTAAGATCAGACTTTAGTAAAAAAAATAAATCTCCTAATAATAATCTCTGATTATAATTAAAAAAAACCTTATATTTATTTTTTTACATTATTTTCCATCGAAATACCAAATCGTTTGTAACATTTTTTCTTTAACCAAATAACAATGTATTTGTACCCCTCATTCGAATTTTATTCCTTGGTTTCCTCTCTGACAACCAATGCGAAGCACCACACCGAAGGAGGAGTTGGGACTAAATCTATACGAGAAACGAGGATTTTTTCAAGCTCTGTGTGGCTCTTCGGGGAGGACAGCAGCAGCAGCGGCCAATTTTGCGTAATAGCGCCGGAGTTGTATCGGTTTGTCGTTTGATTTGATGATGATGAAGGTGAGATGATGCAGGAAAAATGGCGATTGCTGCCGGAGCAACCGGAGCGGTGCTTCCGATGTTGATAGAATTTTGAATGAAAAAAATCAAGAAAAAAAGATCTCTAAAAAAAATTTAACCTGAAATATAACCTAAGGCACTGAATCCGAATAATGCGTTTATTATATTTACATGTTGTTATCCAAAGGGTTTGTTTAAAAAAAAAACTTAATGTTGATTCAAATAGCTTATTGATTCATTTTATAAAACGCCTCTAAATCGTCTAAATCATTTGTAATTTCAGCTGTTAAAAATACAGGACGAAATCGTCCCAACCACAGAAGAAAAGATTAAGTGTGTACTGTGTATTCATCAATGATTAAAGAACCCCAAATATTTTCCGCTCCAGCATTATTCAATACTATTTGAACACTCACTATGTTCTAATTGTGTTTTGGCTGCCTCAAAGCAACCTATGGGTGGTCGTGTAGCCTAATGACGAACGTGTCTGGCTTAAAAAAGCCAAAGGTCCAGGGATCGAATCCCGCCACCCTAAAATCTAGGTTAAGGCAATTTTGTAAGTCTTCGGACGTAAAACGAACACAAGTACTACGAAATCAAAAAATTTAACAAGAAAACGGAAATTGTAAACTCTACGGAGTATAAAAGATTGTAAACTCTACGGAGTATAAACGGATAACGCTGGTCATATAATCTCTGTAACTGGACCATAATAGGAGCTCGTCGATAAGGCAGTACTGGGCCATACTGAGTACCAAGGTGTGTATATATTCAGGAGGTGTTACCGAATATCGAATTCCCGATTCAGCCATGTTGGCTATGTAGGCTATGCAGGCTATGCGGAACTCATGAAGTTTGTTTACCAACAAACCACCGAAAAGCTGAGCAAAAAATAAACAAACTCATTGAGAGCCCCGCTCACTCCTCGCCTACTTACTGTAAAAGTCGGAGAACCTGGTGTATCAAAAGACCTTGCTGAGTACTGGCTTCTTCTTCATAGGTATTCGTGGATGGGCAATTTATAGTTAAGTGTATATAAGAGAGCCCCAAATGACCCGACTTTAGAAAAAGTTATGCGCTGTAGGCTAAAATTTATCCTAGGCCTAGTACAAGATCTCCTGCCAATTTTGGGCCGGGTCGTATCACGGGAAGGGGTCGCTCAACGAGTCTGAAGTTTTTATGGGACTTTGAGACATTTTGTTCGGGAGGAACACGAAAAACCAGTTTTTCAGCAACAACTTTGGCCCCCTTCGGCCGATTTCTTTGTAATATGAGTTATCTTAAAGTCTAAAATATGACAAATATTTCATCCGAAGGCTGCATTTCGTTAAGAGTTAAGATTTAAAAAATATTATCGTTCTAAAACGGGCTAACTTTTTTAAGTGTTATTGATATTCATCACTGTTTATGAGGCATCAAAATTTTCGACCGTCACGATTGGAATACTCAATTTGAAATGCATGCCATTTCGTCCAATAATGACCGACTTCAACCATTTTTGATGCTTTAGATAGCAACATTTTTAGATTTTTCAAATATTTAGTTGTGGATTACAAAGGGTGATACGGTCAAAATTTGGTCAATATCAACTTGAAGTATTTCTTTTAATTTTGCATTTAAAAAACCTTAACACCCCTCATTTTGAAGGCGTGTGTGTGTAGAATGTTGCCCCTATTTTGATTTTGGAATTCACTCTTCAGTTGTCAAAATGCCGTCCAAGAAAGAAGAGCAGCGTATCAAAATTCTGCTCGCGCATCGCGAAAATCCGAGCTACTCGCACGCAAAGCTGGAAAAATTGCTAAAAGTTGCCAAATCAACCGTTAAAAATGTAATTAAAGTGTTTGGGGAACGTTTGTCGGCAGCCAGGAAGTCTGGATCTGGGGGAAATCGAAAAGCGGAAGCCGCTGAAACGACAAAGAGAGTTGCCGGTAGTTTCAAGCGAAACGCTAACCTAATCTCTCTCCGAGATGCCGCAAATAAGCTGGGTGTATCGTCTACAACCGTGCATCTAGCCAAAAAACGAGCCGGACTATCGACTTACAAGAAGGTAGTGACTCCGAATCGCGATGATAAACAAAATACGACGGCCAAAGCGCGATCCCGGAGGCTGTACACGACGATGCTGACGAAGTTTGACTGCGTGGTAATGGACGACGAAACCTACGTCAAAGCCGACTACAAGCAGCTTCCGGGACAGGAGTTTTATACGGCAAAAGGAAGGTGAAGTGGGCAGATATTTTTAAGCACATGAAACTATCAAAGTTTGCGAAGAAATATCTGGTTTGGCAAGCCATCTGTACCTGTGGCTTGAAAAGCAGCATTTTCATAGCTTCCGGGACTGTCAACCAAGAAATTTACGTGAAAGAGTGTTTGAATGAACGTCTGCTGCCTTTCCTGAAGAAACACGGTTGTTCCGTACTATTTTTTTTTTTTCATTTATATAGTATTCCGTCTCACGACATAATTTGACGAACATAATTCCTAAAATTGTTCCGTACTGTTTTGGCCGGATTTGGCATCTTGCCATTACGGTAAAAGGCCATGGAGTGGTACGCCGCCAACAACGTGCAGGTGGTTCCCAAGGACAAGAACCCTCCCAACACGCCAGAGCTCCGCCCAATTGAGAAATACTGGGCTATTGTCAAGCGGAACCTAAAGAAGACCAAAAAACTGCTAAGGACGAGCACCAGTTCAAGGCAAACTGGCTTTCTTCGGCGAAGAAGGTGGACAAGTTGGCTGTACAAAATCTGATGGCAGGGGTTAAGCGTAAGGCCCGGCAATTCGGATTTGGAAAAGCGGAAGCCTAACTGAATATTTTTCCTGAATTTCATACTAATTAAACTTGAAAAAGAAATTTAATTTGATTTTTTAAATAAACGATTTCACCGATTTACACGCGTTTTCCCTTGACCAAATTTTGACTGTATCACCCTTTATGTAGTTTGGAGAGTAGTTCAGGCAAAACTGTAGGAAAGAGATGGATTAGTTGATTTCCTTTCCATGTGTTTATCATATCTTTTAGGGAAAATTTACCTTTTTAAACCTCATTTTTTTCAATATTTCAGTGAACAGAAGCTCAGTTTTATGATTTCAAAAAACTTTTGCTGAAAGAAATACTTTATCGATGAGGAACAATTTTTGATAAATTTTAAAAATTGCATTTCCACAGGGGCTTAGGAACATGACTTTCACCACTTTTATAGTTTTTTTTTCCTCAAATTGGACTTTATAAGACCTACTCATAGTTATAAATTTAAATCTTGTTTTTTGTTGTTCACTCTTCAATCTAATGTGTTGTGAGCCTACTTGGTTGAATGATCAATCGAAAACGGTCTCTGAAGAAGGTAGTAAGTTGCTGAAGAAATACCGGTTTATGAACTTTTCATTTACCGTGGTTGAATTAAAAGGAATCTTTCGATTGCTTTGATTCACTCTTCGATAATTTTTGTTTCCTAAAATTTGAAAACATGTAGGACTTACGATTAGCTACATTTCTATATAAATCTTGTGAAAATTATTTCACGAATATCTGAGATCATTATTTCCTCAAAAATAAATTCAAAAAGGTTATAACTTTCAGACCTAACTGCCATCTTTTTTTTTAGACAACATATACAATATATATGGACCAACGGTTTTTGATGCTTGCAAAATAATAATTTTTCGAAAAATAGGTCTATTAACATTTTTCCACGTCTTTAAGATTGTCTTCGTTAATTTGATACACGTTACAAGCTTTCCGAAACTTTGAATTTAGTAAAAATCAGTTGAGAAACAAGCTTCAGTGGAAAAACTGTAAGAGACCATTTGACCCCCGTTTGTATAAAAAGGTATAGCATAGGGGAGATAGAGGCATAATGGCCACCTCAAGAAAAACGGTTATTTAACCATAGAGAACAGCTGTAATATGTGAATTACATCATTGTTTCGTGTTCAGACACTCAAATAGTCTATTGCCTTATTGGATGAAACTTGAAAAAGTAGATAAAAATGATTAAAAATACATTTTAAAAATTTTTGCGGAAAGCTGAAAACCAGTCACTGTAGAGGCATAATGAGAAACCCCCCGAGGCAGTATGAGCACCATTAATGAAGGCATAATGAGCGTTTTCTGCCGGGGATTCTAGCAGCAAATTCGACTCGATTAAGTCAACTGACTAATAGAGCTACAGCTTGACTTGTATCGTCTGACGATTTGACCTATTGGTAAGATGTCGGAGAGGTAATCAGTAGGCTCGAGTTCGAATCCTGGTCGAGGTGATTTTTTTTTTCATTTATCATTCATGATCATGATTGCACTAAACGGTGAGGCGTAGATTCATTAAACAAAGCAATAACAAAATAATCTTGGTCTGTTTGTAGAATTCAAAGAATTAACACATGCTCAAACATTATGTTTCTGGTGTTTTGTTTGACGGATGATACTTTGATGCTTTTAGCCGTATAATGTAACAATAAAAAAAATCAATCATGAATGGTATGTGCGAAAAAAATCCCCTCGAACAGGAATCGAACTCGAGTCTGCTGATTACCTCTCCGACACCTTACCAATAGGCCAAATCGACAGACGAAACAAGCCAAGCTGTAGCTCTATTATTCAGTTGACTTCATCGAGTTCAATTCGCTGCTAGATTCCCCGGCAGAAAATGCTCATTATGCCTTCATTGATAGTGCTCTGTTCGCCTCTAGTGAACAAATTAAAGTAAAAAAGCGTTTTAAAATTGATTAAAGTGAAAAATCAAAAATTTTATGATGTTGAAAATTGAGAAACAATGTGTAGATCATGTTGCAGTGCGTACATTTCAGATCAAGATGATATACAGGTCATAAAAGCTTATTTGGTGGTGCTCATAAATTATAATATTTTCGCCACTTGAGAACCTAGCTGGTTATTATTTAATATTTCTGTAAAGATGAAAAGGATATTTCGTTTTCGGTGAAAAATTAATACTATGGGTAGTACGAAACAAGTCCTTATGAAAATTTGTTTAAGAAAATACGTACTTATGTAGAAAAAAAGGAATGCTCATTATACCCTGGGTGCTCGTTTTGCCCTCATCTCCCCTATACAAACTTAAAAAAATGTTTTATTAGATTCAGTGTTAATAAATCTAATCTTCAACCAGGGGCATGCAAAGTTATACAATCCGTGTGACGAACAGATTTAAGCTTTTGTCTTCAGATTTAAGCTTTCATCTCCTATGCTTTCAAGGCAAACACAGCTTTAATATGGGGAAAAAAAAGGTTAAAACGAGATTCACCAACACTTAGTTAAAAGATGTTGGTTGAAGGGATCTGTCTTCAACGCGTTCAAATAAAAATCAACTGTGATTTTTCAATTCATAAAACATCAACTGTGCGGACCAGCATCTGTCTAAGGAAATACTTGAGGCATCAAATCTGTCTTTAATTTGATCACTGGATTTTCACGTAATCACACACCTACGTGAAAATCCAGTTGAATATTTTTTTATCCATTTCCTCGGAGTGTAGAAATTCATTTGGAGTTGTTTATGGATTCCCCATTGAGCTGGTTTTGATCAAGGTCTTTTGATACACTAGGTTCTCCGACTTTCACAGTAAGTAGGCGAGGAGTGAGCGGGGCTCTCAATGAGTTTGTTTATTTTTTGCTTAGCTTTACGGTGGTTTGTTGGTAAACAAACTTCATGAGTTCCGTATAGTTGCATAGCCTACATAGCCAAAATGGCTGAATCGGGAAATCGATATTCGGTAACACCTCCTGAATATATACACACCTTGGTTATGATGAAAAACGACCGTGGACAAAACACAATTTCTGTTTTTGAGAAATATATCGAATCGATTTGAGAATTAAAAGTTTATGTGATTGAAACGTAATTTAGTTTTTTTTATATTAGGCTGGAACAAATATCAATTTCCTCTTTTGTCACCCCCCCCCCCCCCTTCGAAATTTCCAAAATCCTGAAGGGGGGAATAAATAAAGTTTGAAGTATTTTAAGTAAATTTCAAATTGAAATTCAAATATCCGAAAGATTACAAGACCCAGAAACAACATTTTGGAAGATGGAAGGAAATTCACATTTTGTATTCTTGATTTTATAGAATTTTTCGATAAAAAAAACTTGATTTATAGGTTTTATGCAATAATATAGCAAGCGATTTGGTTGCATACAAGCTTTTGTGCAATTTATTCCAATTTATTTGTTTTTCGCGTTATTTTTTATTGTCCCCCCCCTCGCGATATTCCAACTCCGAGTGACAAAAGAAGGATTTGAAATTTGTTCCGGCCTTACAGTTTTTAATATAAACGTGGAACAGGTGGTTTTAAGAAAAATTAATCGATCTTGGATTTCTGGCGAATTGTTAAGTTGAGGGAGGTGAAAACCAACAAATTTTCAAATTATTGAAATCAGACCACATTTTTAAAATAAACATTTTTTTAAAATAATTACATCTAGACCCACCGCAAACAAATGCGAACCAGAACCGATGCTTGTGTCGTGATCGAAAATCATCCACTCGAATTTGAATATATGGTTTTTCCCATCCCGTCGTCGCTAGCCTGGCCTTGCAGCTTCTCCCGCACCCTCGCGATTGAGTCGTCCTTTCACCAACAGCAATTTTCACCATCATTTTCCGAAAAACGTTTTCCCACCGTCATCATTGTGCGAAAGGAAGATTCATCCCCCCTTTCCAAATTGCTACTCGCCCTTGTTGTAGAAAAAAGAACGCGTTTCGCGAAAAACTTGCGGTAGAAAATGGTTGCCTCCATACTGCCCAAATATGTATCTTTATATTTTGCGAATATTAGAGAGTTTTTACCAAATTGGAAAATCGCACTTCGGGGACTTTTGTCCAACAACGGTATCGAGCCACACGGTTTTGGCAATCGATTTTCCACGTGACCACAGTTCTGGAGTGCGTTTTGGTTGAAAATGACAGCAGCGGAAGATGAACAAAAAACAACGCTGCGGATTTGAATTGGCGCAAAGGGTGTATTGGATTTTTATTTCATCGCGTAGATTGGAAACAAAACGATAAAGTGGAACGCGGGAAAAACAAACCGTTTAGGACTGGATAAATTTTTATGGACTGAAATGTGCTTCGGTGACAAATTGTTTTTTTTGTGTGCTTCCGGAATGCTCTCATATTCGGCAATGCAGGCAATAAGTGATTTGAATTTCGGCTCGATTGACTGGAGATGATATGGCTGACAGGTATCACAGATTATTTTTAATAGTGATTGCTTTATCGACCAATGAATTCACAGGATTGCAGAATGTGCTGATTTTGTTTTTCGAAGAAACTGAAAACTATGAATTTTGTATATTTATTACACAGGGTAACACAAAAAAGGAAACAATTTCTCTCTTTTCTAGATTTAAGTCAACATTAAAATCAATAAATAAAATAAGAAAAATATTTATTTACGGCCCTTTTACATAGCTTATTGGTTATACTTAAAGCGTTCAAAGGATTTTTTTCAATCTTAGTAATAAGATATAAAACTGTTTTGCTTCTCCGGAAAATTTATGATAAAATCTGATTCATCGAAAATAAACTCTTAACATATGATGAACTTTGAAATGATTAATTTGTTCCCGTAACAGCACAAAGATCACAGGTGGTGGGGTGTTACTTGCCGTAAGGTCCAAATTCAGAGCTATGCCAATCGATGATGAATCTTGGCATAATCTTGAGATGATGTGGTCCCGTATCGAACTCGGCGACCGGAAGCTTTAAGTTGGCATACTAAATTTGCCTCCTGATCGTTAGAGAGACGTTACCTCAGCTGAATCATTCTCACGCTGCATCTCTAAAATAAGCTCTTTCTGTGCTACAGAAGATAACATAATCGTCTTAGGCGATTTTAGCATGCCAAGTTTAAAGTGGTGTTCCAGCCAAGCTAGCTTCCTGTATCCTGATCATGAACGCTCTACTTTTTCGGCTTCTTCGAACATTATTCTAGACTCTTTGAGTACAGCAACCTTACGTCAGATCAACAGTGTTGTAAACGAGAACGGCCGGATGCTTGATTTTTGCTTCGCCAATGACGGGTTCCGTTTACCAACTATCGAATCAGCACCGGCACCGCTAGTTAAAGTAGGCCCACATCACCCGGCTTTACTGGTTACATTTAATATTTCTAGATTGTGTACCCCGCTGATAAACTCATACCCTTCTACTTGGACTATGAGAACGCAGATTTTGATATCATTTCTCGCGTACTGGCCACTATAAACTGGGAATCCGAACTCGAACTAGCTAACTGCTGCAGCCGAAACTTTCTCGCACATCCTCAACTACGTAATCGACCGTTATGTGTCGAAACGCACCGCCAATGCTAATCCTCGGACTCCATGGGCTACAGCAGCTTTACGACAACTGAAAGCTACAAAAAGGCGTGCCCTGCGTAATTACAACAAGCACAAATCTCCGCATACCAAGGAAGAATATCGCAAACTCAACTCCACCTATAAAAAAGCCTGTCAACGTAGCTATCAAAACAATCTTAGTCGAATTCAGCAAAATCTCAAGACTAGCCCCAAATCCTTCTGGAATCACGTCAAGAATCAGCGGAATAAACCTGGAACACTATCCTGCATGTTCCTGGATGGCGTATCACGTATTTAAACGAACTTCAAAGAGATATTCAAACAGAACCGAAACATTTTTGGAAGTACGTCAACTCCAAACGTAAGACGAATTTAATCCCCCCCCCCCCCCCCCCCCTCAATGGATGATGCAGGGATCACAAGTTGATACCATATATACCGACATGTCCAAGGCTTTTGACGTGATCGACATTAATGCTCTCCTGTCAGTTCTATGTAAAAATGGAATTACCGGTACCTGCCTGCAGTGGATTGGTTCATACCTAACAGAAAGAGTACAATTCGTGAAGCTTGGGAATGCGAGATCCAGCGTATTCTCGGTTAACAGTGGTGTACCACAAGGGAGTCACTTGGGACCCCTTCTTTTCATCACTGTTATGAACGAGTTCCCCGGAGTGTTGCGTGACGTGTATGTTTTGATATACGCAGATGATCTGAAAATGTTCCTTCCAGTTCGAAACCCCAAGGATTGCTTCACTCTACAAAATGCGGTATACAGGTTCTCTGAGTGCTGCAGCGCGTTTGGATTGAAAATTAACGCCTCAAAATGTAGCACGATAACCTTTTCCCGGAAGATGAATAACATCTTGGACGAATATCGTTTCGAAAACAGCACTATCATTGCTAGAAAATCGTCAGTGAAGGACCTAGGCGTTGAGTTGGATGCGGAACTCAATTTTTCAAAACATATTGAACAAGTCGTTGCCAAAGCAAACTCCATGTACGGTATGGTAAGCAGGATTTGTCACGAGCTGGACAACCCTTACACCATTGTTTCCATTTATGTTGGTCTTATCCGAACTGCAATCGAATACGCCAGTATTGTGTGGCAGCCATACTACAATGTACATAAAAACAGAATAGAACGAGTCCAAAAACGATTTCTAAGATACGCCCTAAGGAACCTTGGTTGGCAGGACGAAATGCCGGAATATCGAGCCTTATGTATGCTGGTAGGATTGGATGCACTGGAAAATCGTAGGAAATCAATCGACGTGTTGTTTTTTAAAGATCTAAACACTGGAAAATATTTTTCACCGTATTTGTTGTCACAAATCTCACCTAACGAAGGACGAAGCAGTTTGCGCAGCATAAGGCCGTTTCAGCTAACAAACCGTATCCAGAACTACGCTCGGAATGAACCTATTTATAGAATGATGGCGCTCTACAACGCTCATGCTAATGTGATAAAGCTAGAAATGTCCAGAGAACAAATCAAAAATAGATTTAAGTTAGCGTATTCTTAATATTTAGTTAAAACTAGTAAAGATTAAAGGCTGAAGCCTAGGATCGAATAAATAAATAAATAAATAAATGGCATCATGGCGAGCTCTGACTCCGAAATCTGAGATCTCTTTGCCAATAAATTCTCGAGCATCTTTGATACATCTTCAATAACCGACGACCAACTGAATTGTGCCATCAGGAGTGTTTCACCACTGGGCTTTTCTTTAAACGGTATTATAGTCGAGGACACAACCATCTCTAAAGCAGCCACTAAGCTCAAAAACTTCTTCTCTACGGGCCCGGATGGGATACAAGCTACCTTCCTGAAGCGTTTTATGCCTTCTTTGCTGACTCCTATCAGGCTTATCTTCCAAGCTTCGCTTAACCAGGCCACCTTCCCCTCACTGTGGAAAGAAGCTTACATGTTCCCGGTTCATAAAAAGGGAGATAGGAAAGATGTTAATAGTTACCGAGGAATTTCAACTCTGTGTGCTATAGCCAAACTTTTCGAATTGGTGGTTTTAGATCACATTTTCGTGTTCTGCAAACCCAACCTCTCCAACGAGCAGCATGGTTTTAAGTATGCCTCAACGCTCAACTACAACTAACTTACTAACCTTTACCTCGTTTGTGCATGAAAGTTTTGCGCATTCGACATGGTGAACCATGATATTGCCATCGGAAAGCTCGCGCGTTTAGGAGTTTTTGGATCTCTTATTGGCTGGTTCCACAGTTACCTTACTGGACGTAAATTGACAGTTCGTACGGGTAACTGTTTTTCCGGGCAGTTCTCAGCTTCATCAGGCGCATCTCAGGGAAGTCATTTAGGGTCGTTAGTGTTCCTAATCTACTTCAATGACGTGCTGCAACTCCTCGATGGACCAAAATTGGCGTATGCCGACGACTTGAAACTGTACAACTCTATCAATGGCTCCGAAGATGTGAACTTCCTGCAGAACCAGTTTAACCGCTTTGCCTCCTCGTGTGATGCCAATCGCCTACCTTTAAACCGTAATAAATGTGTAGTATTATCATTTTCCCGTAAACGACGCCCGTTATCAGCCGTTTATTTCCTTGGAATGCAATCTCTCGAGCTCAACACGGAAAAGATCTTGGTGTGATCCTCGATGCGCGGCTGGATTTTAAGAATCACACCAACTATATCGTTGACAACGCCTCCAGAAGCCTGGGTCTTCTTTTCCGCAAGACGAAGGACTTTAAGAACATCTACTGCCTGAGTAGTCTTTACTGCAGTCTGGTTCGATCGATCCTCGAATATGCTTCTGCGGTTTGGTGCCCATATTATCAAAACGGTTCTGATCGCATCGAAGCCATCCAACGACGTGTTTTGAGGTATGCCCTTCGACACTTAAACTGGCAAGACCCTTTTCGACTTCCCAGCTACGAAAGCCGTTGCCGCCTGATCGACATCGACACATTGCAAGCCCGCAGGATTGACACTCGTGCGTCTTTCATCGCTGATCTGCTTTCATCAAGAATCGACTCTTCCGCACTTTTGAAAGCTCTTCCACTTAGCGTCCGACCTAGTGGTTTGAGGAACCGGGATCTTCAGCTCTTCGTTTCTGTTAGACTAAACAATTACGGGGCCAACTCTGCAACAATTGGCATCATCAAGACTTTTAACCGCTTCTCAGAGCATTTTGATTTTGACGTTTCGAAGGTTGTATTCCGAAGAAGAATTCTTAGTGTTCTAAGTTCAGTGTAGATTTGTATTTGTAGTTAGTCTCTTAATTTTTAAATATCATTTGGATCAAAATATGATCTATTGATTTAACCTTCCCATGCCGTTCGGGTCAATATGACCCGAAGCGCACATTTAAAATCTCTTCATCATCATTGCAATATACTGAAGAACTTGGAATTTTGACAGACCAAGTATGTTCTATGAAAATAATGATCAAATTAACGTCAAAAAATTGAAATTTGAGTTTTGAAAATCGGTTCATTGGGAAATGAAATACAGCTAAGCAAAGCAAAAATTGGATATCGTTTTTTAAAAGTTAGATTTTTTTCTACCGGAAGATCTGAGATAGCGGTCAAAACATTCATTGGACCCCAACATATCTATACACTGTCGGATAGATGGATTCTTCACAATTTCAAACATTAATGAAACACTTAAATTCAGAAAAGCTGTCAAAAGTTATGAGCATTTTAAAAATAAAATTGATTTTTCGGACTTTTTACTTTCTGAACCAGTTTCTGATAACTTGGTAATACATATCGACTTTATTTTAAAATTTTGATTAATAAGAACAAATTACCTACACAATGAATATAATATCATCAAAATCGGTTAACATTTACAGCCAGGAGAACGAAATCAACCTACAACTCAAATTTCCCCGAAACGGATATTTTGCGAACGGCATGGGAAGGTTAATAATAATAATACGTTTCTTTAAATAATTCAATTTTTGACAACATCTATTTAATTTCTGAGCCAGAATACTAAACGGCTTACGATTTATAAACTGATTTAAACAGATGTTTTAACATTGATAAATTAACATTTTTTATTTTAATTGAGTTTGTGTAATAATTTTTGTGATCTAAAATAAGTTATAACTGGAGCCAGATTAAAAATTGTTTAGTGATTTTCCACATCTTTCCGATTAAATTTATCGCTTATAAGAAACACTCATTAGGCTGGAACAAATATAAATTTCCTCTTTTGTCTCCCCCACCCCTTTCGAAATTTCCAAAAACCCGAAGGGGAGAAATAAATAAAATTTGAAAAAAAATAATCAAATGTTTGGGATGTGATGGGATGTGATGAGAGTTTTATCACCTTTTGTATTCCTGATTTTATTGAATTTTTCAATAATTAATGACTTGATTTATACACAGCAAATTTTTTTTTGCTGGAAACCAGAAAAATTTTGCTGGTTTTTGTCCCGCTGACTTTCTAGCAAAATTTCCAGCAATTTCAATTGCTGGAAAAAACAGCAAACGTTAATGCTGGTTTCCAGCAATTCAAATTGCTGGAAAATCAGCAATCCAGATTGCTGGAAACCAGGTATTTCTTTCAGCACAACCGGCAGTATTTAGTATGAAATTTATATTTCAATTCAAAATTAAAGTTTAATATTGGTTGTGCATATAATTAGCAATAAAAACAATTATTTTCTCCCATTTTCAAGAAGGGATTTATTTATTTTCAAAAAAAAAACCTTTCTTTTCACAACTTTCTAACACCGGCTGTGGGGTGGCCGCTTTGTGCCAAAGTGTTGATCATCCGCCACCTGTAAAAATAGTTTTGATTAGTATTTTCTATGGAATATCTACCTGTACAATAAAAACTTACCCTTGACTTGATGCCTGGTTGCTAAAATATAGAGGAAAATAAAAATAATTATATTAATCTAACCAAAATTCGTAAAATTCAGTCTCACCATGCTTCAGCTTACGAAAACAAACAGACTCCAATTTGACAACTCGATTGCTGATTTTCCAGCAAACGAGATCAATTGCTGGAAAGTCCAGCAATTTGAAAACCGATTGCTGATTTCTCAGCAAAAAAGAAAGGAACACAACTGAATGCTGAAAACCCCAGCAATTAGAAAACCGATTGCTGGTTTCCAGCAAAATTTTGGATTGCTGAACGTTTCCAGCAATTTTTTCGCTGGAAATCGAGGCAAAAATTTACTGTGTATACACTGTAAATTTTTGCCTCGATTTCCAGCAAAAAAAATTGCTGGAAACGTTCAGCAATCCAAATTTTTGCTGGAAACCAGCAATCGGTTTTCGAATTGCTGGATTTTTCAGCATTCGGTTATGTGCTTGTCATTTTTGCTGAAAAATCAGCAATCGGTTTTCAAATTGCTGGACTCTCCAGCAATTGATCTAGTTTGCTGGAAAATCAGCAATCTGGTTGTCAATTTGGAGTTTGTTTTTGTTTCGTACGCTGAAGTAAGGTGAGATTCTATTTTACGAATTTAGGTTAAATTAATATAATTATTTTATTTTCCTCTATATTCTAGCAACCAGGCATCAAGTCAAGGGTAAGTTTTTATTGTACAGGTAGATATTCCATAGAAGATACTAATCAAAACTATTTTTACAGGTGGCGGATGATCAACACTTTGGCACAAAGCGGCCACCCCAGAGCCGGTGTTAGAAAGTGTTGAAAAAAAAAGTTTTTTTTGAAAATGAATAAATCCCTTATTGAAAATGGGAGAAAATAATTGTTTTTATTGCTTATTGTATGCACAGCCAATATTAAACTGTAATTTTGAATTGAAATATAAATTTCATACTAAATACTGCTGGTTGTGTTGAAAGAAATAGCTGGTTTCCAGCAATCTGGATTGCTGATTTTCCAGCAATTTGAATTGCTGGAAACCAGCATTAACGTTTGCTGTTTTTTCCAGCAATTGAAATTGCTGGAAATTTTGCTGGAAAGTCAGCGGGACAAAAACCAGCAAAATTTTGCTGGTTTCCAGCAAAAAAAAAATGCTGTGTACACAGCAACTCAAATTGCTGGAAAATCAGCAATCCAGATTGCTGGAAACCAGCATTTCTTTCAAAACAGCCGGGCTATATTTAGTACCAAATTTATATTTCAGTTCAAAATTGAATATTTAATACGGGTTGTGCATATAAAGGCAATGTTTTGGGACCGGAACACTGTTCGGACATAAATTAGAACTCGCGACGATTTTGGTAGTAAAACTTAAAAACGCAACTTTTATTTTCGGTTCGATTTGGGGGGTTTTATTTTGGCGATGTTGTCTACACGGCGGATTGGTTTGGACTGTGTACAAACTGTGTTTTACCAAAAGTGGCGAAACAGATAGAATGGATATAATGTGTGTTCAATGGAAGTTAGTCGAAACAGGTTGAAATAGGTCGAAACAAGTAGGAATGGATTTTGACAGTTGGTAATCTGTCTCTTTCCAATTGACTTCGACCGATTTCAACCAGGTCGTCCGTTGAACACGCTTCGTAAAATGTCTGGTTATTGTAGAACAGGCATGTCAAACTCGTTTAAGTGTGCGGGCCGCATTAAAAAATTTCTATGACGTAGAGGGCCGCAGCCAAAATCAGTTAGAAAACATAACTTATTAGTTTCGCGGAGATTAGATACAATAAAATGGAAAATTGTTATAAATAAACTTGGAATGAAATTTTGCGTTAAATTTGTATGTAAGCTTTTAATGTTTAACATTCTTATATTATAATGCATTAGGGCTAAGTGGGGTAATTATGAATAAACGCCGTAAGTGCCGTTAGGGTCATAGTAGGGACCCAGAACTGATCAAATGTGATAGTCTGTCATTCTATTGATAAGTTACAGTTACAACTTGCAAACCTAACTGTATAAATTTTGTAGTTAGAATTATTAAAATAAAATAATGTCTCTGAGAAACGAAAATCGTTTAGAGACGTGTCTGATAAATTGATTCCCTCGTCAATGTGAATGGAGATGAAATGTTGTTTTTGAAAGTCTTACGTTTGGTAATTGATGCTCCATGTGGTGTGATATGATTTTATAATGAAAAATATTTCAACCCACGCACAAAGAAGTGTTCATATTTACCCCATACTTTTCAAGATGCGGGGTAATTATGAACACGTGTTTTCTCTACTTTGGTTTATGATTGAAATTTACTTTTATCTTCAAAATCACGATAACCATCCAAATCTTGAAAATAAGCCTAAAACATTACTTCATATTTTTTTAGAATTGTGGATCTGTGATTATTTGAAAAGATGCCTTCCAGCTATGTAAAACTGAAAATAACCAAAAACTTCTCAAGAGTAAATTTAAAAAATCAACAAATCTCAGTACAATGCTACAGGAATAAAGGATACAATGCAATAGGAATAAAGCCAATTTAAAAAGTCATCACATAACAAGAATCGTTACAGTGTTCATAATTACCCCATTGACAAGGGGGTAATTATGAATAAGCGTTTTACGCCCAGAAGCTGCAACTTAAAAATTAGAAAAAATCTTAAAATGAAGAAGAGAACCAGCCATTCATTTTTGGTTTATTTCCAGAATTCCAAAATTAAAGAACTACTTGATAGTATGAAAAACTGAGTAATTTTGTTCATAATTACCCCACCTAGCCCTATATCTTTTGTCAGGTTGAAGTTCATCTGTCCCTGAGACTTTTATTATTGATGATAAATTTTTATCAGATAATCTCGAACGAAGAGGAGTTTTTGTAGCTTTCATTTTGAAAAGAAAAACTGTTCACATATGTAGATAGCTACTTTTTTTTTATTTAACTGATTTATTTGAAACGGCTCATACGATTAGGTTTGAAGGAGCCAAACTCGTTTTCTTTTTACAATCGTTTGCTTAGCTTAGCACTTTTTTAGAAGAAAGAAGAAGATAGAAAGGGAAATGTGAAAATAAAAAGGATTATAGACGAAGATCGATAGCTTTTAGAAAAAGGTAGATTTCATACATGTAGTCCAAATCTAGCACAGCTAGTACATCTCTCACTGGAACGTTAGGTGGTTTTCCTCGGGCCCGAAGGGAGTCTATTAAATTCGTTCTGGCGACAAGATGGACCTCACACGACCAAACAATATGCTCAATGTCATGGTAGCCTTTGCCGCAACCACACAAATTGCTGCCAGCAATATCAAAACGATAGAGTACCGCGTCTAAGGAATAATGGTTAGACATGAGACGGGAAAATATACGAATAAAATCCCGACTCAGGTTCAACCTATTAAACCAGGATTTAAGGCTTACCTTTGGGATAATCGAGTGGAGCCACCGACCCAACTCATCCTCGTCCCATTTGCGCTGCCAGTTAACAAGAAAGTTTCTTCGAACCAAATAGTAAAATTCGTTGAAGACGATTTCACGTGGAATAGATAGCTACTTGCAGACATAGCAAGAATTCTGGCAACAAATTTCCGTAACTCAAGCGTTCAAGCAAATAGCTGTAAAATTTTGGTACAGCCACTTCAATGTTTTTCGCTTTTAATAAAGAATCGCACTGCAGCTCTATCAACTTTAGTTGCAAATTATCTGCAGCATTTTTAGGAGCAAACGAAAATGGAGATACAAACAACGAAAATTCTTGCTCGTATGAATAAAAGTAACGAAAACGGCCTTTGAATTTATCTAGTAAAGATTCTAGGTGAAGTACGTATTTATCAAATGATGCAGTCTCATTTGTTCTTTTCAGTTCTTGACGCGTAGAGAAGTGCGGGGCTTGTGATATAGCTCAGTTGGCAATTCTGTTGTCTCCTGAGCCGATGTCCGTGAGTTCGAGCCCAAGAGTAAACATCGAACACAGTTGTACCGGATAAGTTTTTCAATAACGATCCGCCAACTGTAACGTTGATAAAGTCGCGAATGCCATAAAGATGGTAAAACGACTATAATCGAAAAAAAAAAAAAAAAAAGTAGAGAAGTGCACAAGGTTTTTTTTTGGTAATTTGGTTGATCCATAACCATAACTTCGCTTGAAAGTTTTTTACATCATCACAAGCAGTTATGATATTTTTTTTTCTTTTCCTTGAAGCTTTAAGTTCAAATCTTGCAGGTGGCCAGTGAGATCAACGTCAAATGCCAAATCCTGAACCCAGTCGTCTGCGTGAAAATGTTCAACAGGTTCACCTTTCATTTCCAAAAATAATATTAATATTTCTTCTCGAAGCAAAAAAAAATCTTTTTAATATTTTGTGGCAGGAAAGCCAGCGTACTTCTGTGTAGTGGGAATTTTGTGAAAATTTAAGATGAGGCTACGCGGGCCGCATTGACCAAAGCCGCGGGCCGCATGCGGGCCGCTAACCCCCAGTTTGACATGCCTGTTGTAGAATATCTGCTCCACTGCTTCAGGTATCGGCTTCACTAGCACTTATTGTTCAAAAACTTGCAATGGCGTATACTTTTTTCCACTGATGCACTTAATTGCATCCAAGCCAAGCCAACTTTTATTGTTCGCAATAACAATCACTTCACTTGCATAGAGTTCAACTGCGATGGCGATTTCGTGAACAGAAAATGGTTCACACTTTGCTCCGCCGATCGGCTTTCTTCACTTAACTTAAAGTCCAATTATGTCCCGGAATCACTTTCCGGACGGTCATCCGGCTCGAAGGACCAAATGTTTTGGGACCGGAACACTGTTCGGACATAAATTAGAACTCGCGACGATTTGGGTAGTAAAACTTAAAAACGCAACTTTTATTTTCGGTTCGATTTGGGGGGTTTTATTTTGGCGATGTAGTCTACACGGCGGATTGGTTTGGACTGTGTACAAACTGTGTTTTACCAAAAGTGGCGAAACAGATAGAATGGATATAATTCAACAGTTTTCTATACCTTCAACAAACACATTTACATTATCGTTCGAGTATTGAATGCGAAGAGAAAAAGCATAAACATCATGTAAACATTCTCTTCCGCTCTGCAAATGAACAGAGCTCATATCTTTCCTGAGAGGTGTTTTAGATGTGTTTCGAAATGGTCTAAATTCCCGTAATTTTTCTGTTACTAACACTAGCTGGTGAGATTTTACTCAAACAGGCAATAACATCATTTTTTCTTCCAATTTTTTAATAAGGGATTTATTTACTTTCAAGAACATGATTTTTATTATTTATCCTAACGCCGGCTCAGGAGTGGCAGTTTTATGCTCAAGTGTTGATCGTCCGCCACCTGATAAAAAAGATTTGATAAGTATCTTTCATGGAATATCTGACTGTCCAATATAAACTCACCCTTGACTTGATGTTTGGTTGCTAGAATATAGAGGAAAATAAAAATAATTATATTAATCTAACCAAATTTCGTAAAATAGAGTCTCACCTTGCTTCAGCGCATAGTACTTTGAAATAGACAAGGTAGGCTATTCCGCCCTCTTCAACTGTGTTGGTGAATGGCTCCAAAAAATAGTTGTGAGAATTGTTAGCAAATGTATGGAATTCATCTAAAAATCTTATTTTTTTAAAGAATTGGTAAGCAATAAAATTTTGAAAAAAATATGAGCTTATGCTTTTTAATACCATCAACCATGTTTGGCTCTTTGAATTATTAAAAAGTCTTATTTGGGGGGTTTTTAGGCGCCTCGAAAACAAACATTTTGTTGATTTCTGTAATTTGATAGTCAGTTCTTGTGAAAATTTTCAAAGTAATCTCACAAAACGACTAATAGTCATCAAAATATTATGCACACTTCTTATTTCATGAAAACTTTGCCAAGAATGCAGGAGTTTTTTTCGCTGATTTTATCATACATTCGGGGACGACGTAGAAATTCTCTTTTTAATGTTCACAATTTATGTACAATACTAAGAAATTCAATGCAAGCTTACCGTTTAATATGACCTCTGAGAATCAATCTTTGATTTCAAGAACTTTTCAGTAGAAACAAACGGCTAATAATGACAAAATTAATGATTTTGATTTCTATTTCATAGAAAACCAGTAATATTTCATAACTATTTTTGTTTGTAGTAGGAATGCCGTGTACATACACGGAGCTGCCAAATGAGGTTAAGCGCAATGGCCTACCTGTTATATTTCAAAGTACTATGGCTTCAGCGTACGAAAACAAACAGATTCCAATTTGACAACTCGATTGCTGATTTTCCAGCAAACTAGATCAATTGCTGGAAAGTCCAGCAATTTGAAACCCGATTGCTGGGTTTTCAGCAAAAATGACTAGAACACAACCGAATGCTGAAAAATCCAGCAATTAGAAAACCGATTGCTGGTTTCCAGCAAAAATTTGGATTGCTGAACGTTTCCAGCAATTTTTTTTGCTGGAAATCGAGGCAAAAATTTACTGTGTATAGGTTTTGTGCAATGATATATAGTACGCAATTTTGATGCAACGAGCTGACGTGCAATTGATTCCAATTTATTAGTTTTTGGCGTTATTTTTTATTACCCCTTCATGAGAAGATTTTCTATGCGAGTAACATTCCGACATTGGAAATAAGACCCAGCAAACATAAAATCGCATTAAAATGATAACTCAAGTCATTAAAAACGTTACTGCGCATCGTAATTCCAACTAACGCAAGTAAAAGGTCGTAAAAATCGTTACTCGAAGTCGGATTAAATGGTTTAAATCGAATATGATAAAAAGTCCGCCATGTTTGCAGAATTGGGAGACGATTTCGTTTCTTTGCTTTCTCCCGCGTGGGTCATGTGAGAGAGCAGCTTTGTTGTTCTCTCAGCGACCAGCAGTGCAACCAGATTGCTAAAAATCAGATGGGGTATTTTCAAGAACTGCCCAATAACAGAGGCAGTAAATATTGTCGCTGGCAACGGTTCGCATACATTGAGAGAAACAACTTGTGCTCTCTTGCATTCTTTCAGTATGTATGAATATGGTGTCGAATATCTCCCAAATCGTAAACTCTTATCGTTTTAGCCAGAAGTTGAAAATATGTACGTACAGTACCGTTCATAATTGTATAGAAATTGGAAGCACGCGCACTGTCACTTCGACTTTGAACTTCCATAACTTTTGACTCTGATGATATTTTTTGATCAAATTTTCTGAGTTAGATAGATCAACTATCACACTGCTATACCAAAAAATTTGAGCTTTCTGGAGTTTGTGTGGCCTGAGATACAGTCATTCTACGAAAATCGGACTTTTTGGACTTTTCTCATTCATATTGCAATATCTCAGGAACTAAACTACATTTTTTGTTAAAATTTTGCAGAGTGATTGTTGAAATATAAAGTAAGCATGTCTGAAGTTTTTGGAAAGTTTTGTTGATGAGATCAAAAGTTACGGGAGGTGCAATTTTTAAGGCATGAACCTAAAAATGCGATTTCTATAGAACTGCAGAAAGCTCAAATTTTGTGTTATAATAGTGTGATACTTGATCTATCTAACGCAGAAAATTTGATCAAAAAATACCATCAGAGTCAAAAGTTATGGAAGTTCAAAGTCGAAGTGACAGTGCGCGTGCTTCCAATTTCTATACAATTATGAACGGTACTGTATATTGCCTCTCCTTTGGTGGGTAAATGCTGTTTTTTCGAGTTTTATACGATCATTCTATAATGTATATGAGACGTATAACAAAGTTGTTGAGAAATATACCTACAAAAATGTTTGCTGGGGAATTTGGTCAATAGATTGAAATTAAATTTTGTGTTATTGACTCAAAACATTCCTATCGTTAAAAATATTCGATCTTAGCTAATACATCTTAGCAACGACATCTTGCTGAAAGTTTATGTAAAATTCAAATGTTTCCAATGGGTCATTGGAAAAAACAATTTTGCCAAGAGGAGTCGGCACTAGCGATGTCAAACATGACGCTGTGTTGCACAAGCGAAGATCACTTGGATAATAATCGGAATTTTTTTTAAACAAATTTTAAAATAGAAATATGACACTTTATTTAAAATCAATGAAAGCCATATGGGGTGGAATTTATGAAGATACCCCCGTTATGTTGAAAGAGCGATAGGGCTTGGCTCAAACAACATAAAGAGATGAATGAGTCAACTCTCACGAGGTCATCAGTAGGTCAAAATCCAGCGCAAGGTTTAATTAAGGTGTAAGAAAAACTGAGAAATTGTAAATTGATTGAACGTTTGTAAAACAGAAAATTCATCAAAAAGTCTAGGTTTCGTAGTTTGAGAACCTGAAGATGCGAAAATGTGTCAAATAACGTCAACTTTCAATCCACTTTTCAAAACTTTTATACTGAGCATGAAACAATATTGAACCATTTTCTTGAAATCAACCATGCTCCCAAAGCTTTTTTGAACAGTTTGGAATAATTTTGTCGAAAGATGATATCATTTATAATCCAAAATACTTAGTTATATCATTGATATCAATTTTTTTTCTTCGGTAAATCTCTCGAATGTAAATTCAATGATTCATGCACAGTTGGCCCGAAGTTTCTAAGATGTAAAATACGTCTTAAACCAATCCTAATAATCTACCATTAATAAGACACCATGCTTTCAAATCAGCATCAAAATAAACCCGTCAACCGAGAAGAAGGACACGTTCCGGGAAAACGGCTTGGACACCTTGGAAACTTTTCTGATGCATACCGGTTATCGAATTGGAAAACGTTTGGCCCAACCATGCATGTTACGTTACCCCGTTCATATAATATTCATAATTCCTTTGAGGAAAACAAGCAACTTGAGCTGAAACGATTGAACCAAAGGATCGTTCAGGGTAAGGTGGAATTGCGACAAGAAATTGAAGAAAAAATGTTTCCTTGCCCGTCCTGGTTATACGGGAATGTGCTGGGTACCTCACACATCAAATTGAACGTTTCCCATCCTTCACAGGGAGAGCGCTCGAAATCCTCCGAGGCGGGAGACTTTGAACTGAGCTGTAGGATCAGAAATAAAACTGTCACACCTTTGAAGGTTTGCAGTATTTTGTTGGACGTATTTTGCTGCTGCCTGCCCTTAACTCATATCATATCCAAATGATATCCATATCAAAAAGGTAATATTTCTATTCCTGCAGGACCTGAACGACGGCCTTTCGCGTGACCGTTTTCTTCAGGATGGGTTTGAGAGTAGGAAAAAAAAAACCATAAACGCAAAAGGGTATCCACATCTTGAAGCGGTGGGCTGCTCATTTCTTTATCGGTTTTACTTTTCTGTTATTCTTCAGAAAAATTTATGTAAATTTGTCCAATTTAATTCTAACCAACGTTGGCCATTCCCAAAAAAATCGTGAGATTAATTTTGTTTTGTCATCGAAATTTACAGATGAATCATCCAAAGATAAAAAAATACCAGAAAAAATGTTTGAAAACAATTTGTATTATTTTACATGTAGGCGTTTAATAATGCTAACCTTCATCGACAAATTCCTCCATCATTTCAAAGTATAAATTTAGGCGCACGGTTATCAGTGAGCATAAGATAAAATTAAAAATGTCATGATTTAGGTTTTTATTTTATTTGATTGGATTTCAACTTCTTCAAGTTAATAATTTCTCAGATGATATAAAGTCCTATTGTCAGCAAAACCTTAAAATAAGAATTTATCGAAACGAGAAATTTCAAACATCCCTTCTAGGAGTGCGCTCCCAGCTCGGCAATTTGAGTGATTGGCGTACATATTTGTGGTTCCATCATTGAGCGGATGGATATGTGTAAGATGCTGCTGACATTCGATGCAAAACACATCACCAAAGTCGAAACATGGCATCATAAATTTACCTAAGAGTGTCACCCTTTGGGATTTGACCCGTTCGGGGAATCGCGTCGACCTAAAACGTTTATTTTTTGTTGCTACTTTTTCGTTTAAGCTTCATCCTTGCGATCGGAAAATGCCGTCTGAATAAATTATGCATTGATATGGTGAGGAGGTTGGCTCATTTTATTTCGTTTTTTTTTTCATCAAACCATGTTGGATTGAAATAAATTTTATGAGGCTGCATTGGCTTCCCAAAAATTGTTGGCTTCGTGATATAAGTCATAAATGTGATCTAATTCAGTCTGGATGATTGAAAATGTATTTTGCTACGATTGCAGGTGAAGCAAAACAACCGTAAAATTTTGAGATTTTGATTGACAGAATTGTTAAAATTGTCCAAATTGTCGAAGTTGTCAAAATTGTCAAAATTGTCAAAATTGTCAAAATTGTCAAAATTGTCAAAATTGTCAAAATTGTCAAAATTGTCAAAATTGTCAAAATTGTCAAAATTGTCAAAATTGTCAAAATTGTCAAAATTGTCAAAATTGTCAAAATTGTCAAAATTGTCAAAATTGTCAAAATTGTCAAAATTGTCAAAATTGTCAAAATTGTCAAAATTGTCAAAATTGTCAAAATTGTCAAAATTGTCAAAATTGTCAAAATTGTCAAAATTGTCAAAATTGTCAAAATTGTCAAAATTGTCAAAATTGTCAAAATTGTCAAAATTGTCAAAATTGTCAAAATTGTCAAAATTGTCAAAATTGTCAAAATTGTCAAAATTGTCAAAATTGTCAAAATTGTCAAAATTGTCAAAATTGTCAAAATTGTCAAAATTGTCAAAATTGTCAAAATTGTCAAAATTGTCAAAATTGTCAAAATTGTCAAAATTGTCAAAATTGTCAAAATTGTCAAAATTGTCAAAATTGTCAAAATTGTCAAAATTGTCAAAATTGTCAAAATTGTCAAAATTGTCAAAATTGTCAAAATTGTCAAAATTGTCAAAATTGTCAAAATTGTCAAAATTGTCAAAATTGTCAAAATTGTCAAAATTGTCAAAATTGTCAAAATTGTCAAAATTGTCAAAATTGTCAAAATTGTCAAAATTGTCAAAATTGTCAAAATTGTCAAAATTGTCAAAATTGTCAAAATTGTCAAAATTGTCAAAATTGTCAAAATTGTCAAAATTGTCAAAATTGTCAAAATTGTCAAAATTGTCAAAATTGTCAAAATTGTCAAAATTGTCAAAATTGTCAAAATTGTCAAAATTGTCAAAATTGTCAAAATTGTCAAAATTGTTAAAATTGTCAAAATTGTCAAAATTTTCAAAATTGTTAAAATTGTCAAAATTGTCAAAATTTTCAAAATTGTCAAAATTGTCAAAATTGTCAAAATTTTCAAAATTGTCAAAATTGTCAAAATTGTCAAAATTGTCAAAATTGCCAAAATTGTCAAAATTGTCAAAATTGTCAAAATTGTCAAAATTGTCAAAATTGTCACATTTGTCACATTTGTCAAAATTGTCAAAATTGTCAAAATTGTCAAAATTGTCACATTTGTCAAAATTGTCAAAATTGTCACATTTGTCAAAATTGTCAAAGTTTTCAAAATTGTCAAAATTGTCAAAATTGTCAAAATTTACAAAATTAATAGTTGTTTTCGTCAGCATTCATAAAAAATCGGAGGTTAATATTTTTTCTGCTGTATTTTGTTCGTTTTTTGTTGGACGTTTTACGTTTTTCAATCAGGGTTGGGATGTCAATTGCGTAATATGTTAGAAGCAAGGTTTTGTTCAACAAATAGCACGCAATAAGTTGGACGATAAGGTTGTGTGCAATATTGGGTGCTTAGCATATGCACAAACCATACAACTTGAGAGAATTTGCTCTCTGTTTTGATCCGAAATACTCTCATCGCTCTCAGTTGTGAAGAAAGGTAGAAACACGCGCTCGAACCTGTCAAAATAATTCAGAACTGTTTGATTTTTTCGGTTTTTCACACGTGCATTTTAGTTTTTTATCGTATTTCGGCTGAAATTCATATTTTTCTCTTGTAAAAGGTATGTATATCATCAGATATCATAATTCTCATCACTAACAGAGCGTTTGTAGGCAAAATGTCGACTAGTTTAGCTGCACAGTTGCAGCGTTTGGCTGCACCGCAAACAACCGTGCTATTCGACAGCCGGAAGAAACCATCGATTCTGTTCGAAGCTGACAAAGCCGCAACCAAGGATCGGGAAGTGATCTACGATATTGGTCGTGATGGCTTGGAGGAATTGATGCAGATCAATCCGATTTTTGCTCAATTCGAAGATACATTGTTCGATAAAAGTTCGATCGATCTTCAGCGAACGGTTGAAAACAAGGACCTGAACCAGAAGCTGGACAACAACATAAGGAAGTTTTTCTTCCACCTGTCCCCGTATTTTATGCTGCAACCGGCTCACAAATGTTTGGAGTGGCTTATTCGACGGTACAGTATCCATGAGTTCAATCGTGAAGATTTTGTCAATCTCATACTGCCGTATCACGAAACGCTTATTTTTGTTCGATGCGTACAAACCCTGAGCATATCAGGAAAGAACGACCCACTTTTCTGGCTAAACGGGGTGAAAAAGAGTGGCACACCTCTGGCCAAAAAAACCATTCTTAATCATGGAGCTGGTTCACCGAAATTTCTGAAATCTATTAGCACGTTTCTAGAAAATGCCGTCAAGGAACTTGATTACAAGGCCAACATCCTCCAGGCAATGATCAATTTCTTCTGCACAACTACAATCGGAATTCTGGACAATAAAGAATCGATTGACGAGAATTTTGTCCTAGCCATCCTTAGAATTCTTGTTAAAGGGCTGAACTCGAAATCCTTGGATCTAACGGCAGCGACCTATATGATAATCGGGCATCTGGTAACGAAAACGTTCCTTGCCCGTAAAACGCTAGAAACATTTCTCACTCGTTTGTGTGTCCTACTGCACCCGTCACTAGCAGACAACGCAGCAATGTTGATGGTTCTGATCGTTCAAACACAGCAAAGCCAGCTGGGAGACAACCTCTCGGAGTCGGTCGTTGATTCAATTATCGCCGCCAAATGGTTTCCCGAAGCCCTCAGCCGGGTTAAGCAGAACAACGGAATCAATGTGATTGTTCTGATCCGGGCTATTTTGGGAACCTGTTTGAAGGTTTGCCAGCAAGAGGATAGCGCTGGAGAACAGCAGCGTGACGCTTGCAAGAAATTTTGTCAGGAGTTGTTGCTGGAGCTGACGTTGACCGAAACGGAAGCGGAAATTTTGGTTCAGTAAGTATTAACTGTTTTGTAAGGATTTTTAATCTGTTTCCTTTATTATAACTTGTATCTTTTCTAGGTGCATTTTGGATTCATACTTCCATAAAAATGAGAGTTCGCTTCCGGCACCGGCACCGGTGTCCTCGACGAGCTATGCTTCCGCCCAACGGGAGGACTCATCGTCATCCGAAGTAATCAGCCTAGTAGATTCGGATGAAGAGGATTTCGAACGAAAGGGTGAAGAAATTACCCGTTGGTATTCGGACTTCCTGAGAAGCATGGAGAACCAATACCCGAACGCATTCGATGTTGTCGTCAAACGGATCATGAAGGGTCAAGGCAATTTTAGCCAGGATAAGCGGAATGCTTTGAGAAACGTACTAGGATTCCTGATGAAGAACACCTACAACAAAAATGATACCAACATTTTTGAAGATCTATTCCACTATGATGTTGATCGACGAGTTGATGCCGTGCGTTATTTGGTTAAAGATTTCCAAAATATCAGTTTGAAAAGTGATGGAAACTGTGACCTCCTTAAGGATAGCATAAAAGAACGTCTGGAAGACCACGGACCGGAAGTTGTCACTGAAGTGTTGAAGTTGGGTCTTCAGAATTTGATGAAACTTATCGGACCTGAAGAATTGGTTGATAAATTGTACAAGATTACATTAAAATGCTTGCGTTATTCAAACATCTGGGAAGCTGTGACCCCAAGCGTGATTGAAATGCTCACCAACAAACAACTTTATGAAGGGGCCGATTTAAACAAAATCGTGATTGCGTTGTACCCTTTTCTTTTTCCGCTGGACAATAGCGAAGTTGAAGAACGTTTGGCAAAGCAGGTTTCTAATTCGGAATTTTCGAAAAAAATCAACATTCTTATGCTTTCTGAAGGCAACTGCAAACACATTGATTATGAATCAATTCTGGACTCTTTGGAAAAGACCCTTAGCTCGACACAACACGCGCATGCTACTCAAGTTTGTTTCAGTATTCTACTGGCAACATCATCAATTCCCAAAAATGCCCCTTTAAGTTTGGTCTCTCGAGTATTCGATTTTGCCAACAAATATCTCTGCAACAAATTTAAATTTGTGAGTTCTTCCAACCTCAGTTGTCTAAGGGCTAACAAGCTTCCGTTGGACATCTATGTTCTTGTCACCGGATATCTACTTGAACGTGTAACATTTGACACCAGTTCCACGGATCTTTCGAATCGCTCGGAATCCTACGAACTGCAGCTGAAAATTTTCAACATGCTCCTGAATCAATATTTTTCAATTGCTCCCAAGTACCTGGAAATGAAACGGCTGTACGGAAATGAGCTGAGCAAATTCCTGAAGATGCTTTATCCTAAACCAGAGGAAAGAGTGGAATTTTTAACCAACTTCTACGGGCTTCCTTTGATACAACAGAATCGTAAGATGGACTCGACAAACTTTTCAGCGGAAACTCAGGTCAAAACCTTTAAGCTTCTGAATTGTATGCTGAAAAAAGTTGGTAAGTGGAATTCACACCATTTTATTTCACTATTTTATAGTAAAATTTTCATGAATTTTCAGCTTTCGAATTGAAACCTTCTATACTATTGAATGTTTTGCTGGGCCTAACTTCGGAAGTATCCATAATCCGTGAGTGTGCCCTGGAAAGTCTGGAACTGATGGCCGGTGAGGATTGTTGTCAGCTTGAAGCCAGCCACCGATCGTTTCTGCGAAAACTCATCAAACGACGTGAAGAGCTGGCCATGGATGGGGAACAGGTTTCGTTGATTCTGTTTACCATCTTTTCCTGTGACAATAGTGGTGCTCTGCAGCGCATTTTGAATCAGCTATTGGAGCAAGGAGTGGCTGAGATAACACCGGACTATGTGGCGGCTGGTGTGCTTGATTTGCTGAAGCTTGTTGACGATGAAAATATTTTTTCAAAGATGGTTGGTCGAGGAGTTCGAATTTTGAGGAGCAATAACCGACCAGCAGTTTTTACTGCTTGTGAGTCTCAGTTATTGAAGTTGCTGTTGGGAAGAATTAATCCTAATACAAGTGCTAATTTGGTAAGGAATGAACAATGCCAACAATTCGTGGCAATGGCTTTGAGGAACCATTTACCGTTGGTCAGCATTGAGCGGAAGCACGTTTCGACTGCAGTGTTGATGATTGAGTCGGTCGGAGAGGAAATGTTCGGAACTTTTTCAGACAATTATGCTCGTGAACTGCTAAAGTTGGTAGTGGAAGCTGTTACTACTGCTCAGAACCAAGAAACTAGTTCAGCCGCTGGTAAGATGTTTAAAAACATAAAGCTTGATTCTGGCTTAATTTTGGAGCTATTGGATGAGATGCAAAATTCTAACAAAGAAGACACGGGCAAAAAGAAGGATAAAACAGTTTCCAACGAATCTCTGTTTTCTAGAAATGAATGGAAACGTGGTGTTACACTATTGGAACTTTTGCAAAATAAAAAACAATTGATAAATGTTCAGCTGCTGATTCCTAAGTTGTTTGAAGTGCTCAAAACTTGTCTGAACTTCGAAGAACAATCGGGCGTTGAATATGTCAAGCAAATGCTACTATCTTTAATGCTGAACTGCTGCACTGATGCTAGCGGAAATTCGTCGCTATCAAACAGCATTTTTAAGGTAGACTTGATAGTCCAATGCATTCGAGGAACGCAAAATCCTCAAACCCATCACCACGCCCTGCTTTTGTTGTCACATGTAGCTCATCTGGTTCCGGAACAAGTTCTGCACAACATGATGGAAATATTCACGTTTATGGGATCATCCATCGTTCGCCAGGAAGACGTCTACAGCATACAGATCATTTCTAAAATTATCGAAACAATCATTCCTACCTTAGCCGTTGATCGCAAATCCAATGGTAAAAATAACCACGAACGAGTGATTCCTATATTGAAGATATTTGCCGATGTTATCCTGGATGTTCCGGAACATCGTCGAGTACCGCTGTATTCCAAATTGATTCAAACGCTTGGTTCATCTGAGTATCTGTGGATGTTTCTTGGAGTTCTTCTGGAATCAGATGTCGTTAAAGGCGGTAAAAAAGCGGACATGGAAGAAGACTTCAAGAAAGCGAGCAAAAAACGACACAAAATCGAATCTGAATACTCTCCCAATTTTAGTAAAAGGTTAGAGATTGCTATGAATATTTCCAGAGAATTTGAACCGAACGTTGTTGTTGAAACCTGTACCAATCTGATCAACTACATCAAGGATCTACCAGTAAAAATCGAAACCAAAAAGGATGTTATGGATTTGGATACCGTTGATGAGGAGATATTTAGCTTGGAGTCCCACTCAAACAAACATTTGCGACACTATCGTTACTCTACAAGCATGTTTGTGAGCACTTTGATCCGATCCACCCATGTGATCAATAAAATTGCGGTATTGGACGAACAAGGAGCCGATTCAATGAAAGTTTGCTACCGGGATCTGATTGTTGGCAGTCTGGGTTACATTAATGTAGTCTCGAAAATTGTCGAAAAAGCCCGTAGTGAAAATGATGAAAAGGAGAAATCCTATTGGGAAATTTCACTAGCCATGTGCTATGAAATTTTAGAAGGAACGATTTCGCTGCTGGCTCCGGATATGATGATAACCGTATTTGCTGGTCTTCTTAAGCATCGCACCCTGATAATCCGTTTGAAGGTAATAGACATTTTCAACAAAAAGTTACAGAACAGCCAAGATTACTTTGACGAATCACATAACCCTAAGCTGTTGGATCTGCTGTCTCCATTGTTGCTTACGGTTCAAGGCATTCTGACTGAGGAAGAAGTGATTGGGAGCAACTCAATAAGGCTGAAAATTGCCCAGGAGTCGTATTTAACTTTGAAGCATCTTTCCAAAATCTTGGCCCAGAAACATCCTGTACAGTTCAAGCAAGTGCTCGAAGGATTAATAGAGCAATTTGTGGATTACAAGGGCAATACTCATGTTCTGGCTTCGTTGATCCTCTGCATCGGTGAGCTGAGTGTAAATGTCGCTCCACATTCAATATCCTATCTACCGAAGTATATACCGAAGCTTACGAAATTCATCACCCGGCAAGTAGAGCTGGAAGATTGTTTTGACCTTCTTACAAGCAGTATCGTGACTTCGATTCTGAAATTGATCACCACCTTGTCGAGATTCCTCAGTCCATATCTGAAGTCAATCATCGTGGGAATATCAAAACTTCAGGCGAAACTTCCCAGTGAAAACGATCCTCGTTTAACCAATATTTCAACTAGACTTGCTCAAATAATGGAAAAACTAGCTACGACTATCCCATTGCGTCTACTGATTCCAGCGGTGGAAGGCAGTTATAAAGAGTTGGTGAAAACTGGTGAGCTAGGAGCCATTGGTCCTCTTATGAAACTTCTTGGAAATTCCTTCAACGAACTGCAATCAAATGAATTCAACGCTCTTCAGTCTGAACTCGCAGAGTTCTTTTTATCAGCCCTTCAGTTCCGTTGCGACAATGCTTCAACGGCCACGTTCCTCCCCAAATCTATCGACATTGCTGAAGAACACGTGATCAAAGCGTTCGTGGTACTGATTCTAAAACTTTCGGAAAGTACCTTCCGGCCACTGTACTACAAAGTCTTCGAGTGGGCCAATCGTGATTCGTCCAGCAATGATCGTGCCATCACTTTTTTCAATCTATCAAGCCACGTGGCCGATGCCCTTAAGCATTTGTTCGTGCTTTTTGCTAGTGAGCTGATCCAAAACGCTACCAAACTTCTCGATGCCACCAACGCTTCCAAAACCGGCTCCGAAGATGAACTGTTCTTCACAGTGCCAACAAAAAACGTAACTCTCATTCGATACATCCTGAAAACGCTGCACAGCATTTTGCTGCACGACAATCAGAATTTCATCAACGCTCTTCGTTTCGATCAATTATTGCAACCAATCGTCGATCAACTGGAAAACGTTATTATCTTTGAGGAACCGGAAATTCGACAGCTCGTGGTGGACTGTTTGGCCCAGCTAACCGTTGTTGTTGCAGATGACACTCTGTGGCGGCAGCTCAACCATCAGGTTCTACTGAAGACCCGAAATAATGACGCCGAAGTCAGGTAAATCCCCTTAACCAGTTTTTTCTTCAACACATTTTCATTCAAAACACATCTTTCCTCAGACTTTTCGCACTGGAGGCGTGTACCGAGGTGGCTCGCAAAATTGGCGAAAACTTTGCTCCTCTGCTGCCGGAAACGATTCCGTTCCTGGCCGAGCTGCAGGAAGACGAGAATCAAGCCGTCGAGGAGGCGGTCAAACGGACCATTCGGCTTGTGGAGAAAGTTACCGGAGAGGAGTTGCACAAATATCTGTAATGGATTAGATTGATATGCAATTTATGTTTTTTTGTTAATTTCATTCAAAACAAACTTCTTTAATAAATAACTTTTGAGATAAAATTGAAGACTTTATACATAGGTATTTGATATTCAAAAAAATCTCTTTATTTACATGTTGCAATTATTTGTTTGAATAAGAAAAAATGAGGCTTAGAAAGTTTTCATAATTCCATTCATTTTATGTTCTCATTGAGAAATCTCAACATCCGCTGAAACAAAATATTTTAATTTTCCTATTTTTTTAACGGTTTGAAGTATCAAATGACTACCTATACATAAGCTCTAACAATTAAGAAAAGTGATTATGGGTTTTGTAAAAAATCACAAGACGACCTTTGCTTTATTAAATTTTAATAACATATTTCTCAGCGATGCACATACCCCTTTGTTTTAAACAATTTTTTTTTTTTTTTTGGTTAGGATTTTAAACCAAATGATTTTTTTAACAATTAAAAATATTTCTACATGTAATTTTGCAACATTTGAGCATGTCTCGGGTAAGCTGCCCTGTATTTGGGAAAGCTTGAAAGAGATGGATTCTAAAACCGCGATAGCTAAAGCTGCATGTAGTTGTGTGCAAGCTTGTACACAACTTTTGAGCTTGAAAGCTCGCATAAAACGTGAATTGGAAACCTGCCTGTTTTGGATGAACTTTAGAGCTTGAAAGCTCGCATGAAACGTGAATTGGAAACCTGCCTGCTTTTTGATGGAGGTATGCTGGGTTGCCAGGTGCCCAGATTTGTCTGTTTTATAAACTGTAAAAATGGGGTTTTCGTGACACTAAAAAGATAACACGGGTGTTCAGGTTAATAGCCAGAATAGAAGTGACTGTATTATTCTTATTTCATACAAAGCTTCAGGTTTCTCTCAGAGAATGTCTCTTCATGATATTCATCTCTTTTCGATAGGGTTGTTCAATTTACCGAAAGCGCTTACACGCTAAATCTGGTTATATCAACTTCTCCATCCATTAAGCAAAAACAATATGTTAAACAAAACTTATCCAACAATATCGAAAGCATGTCTTCGAACATGCATTAGCAAAGGAATAACTTTAAAAAAAACACTTCTTGGAAAAGATAAAAATTGAAACTAATCCATCTTAGTAATATTCAAAATCCGATTTTCGACGCTTCTTCAAAATCCTGGCTGATCTTCTGACTACCGGTATTAATGAGTCAATGCCTTCCGTGTTGTCCATTTGCTCAGCGTTGTTGTATATGAACGACTCTGCCGGAAAACCATAAAAATCAGAACTGGTATCAGAAGCAAACTGGTCCATTTCATCATTCTCCTCCCTTCTTCTTTTTGAGTTATGCGATCCATGTTCAGGTGACAATGTGTTGATTTCTTCGTTGATGACAAAATTTACTGTTGCTCTTCGTTGAATCTTGGGGGCCAATTTCAATTGCCGCCTATGCGCCAAAATAATTCTTCCGTTGAATATGACCTGTGAAATAGTATTTGAAACCTTTTTTAAAAATTTTACAGGAATCCATTTCTGAAACTCTGTTTTGTTATTGTTTTTATAATAAAGGACGTTTCCTTTAGTAAGATTATCAAAAGGATCTGGATCTGGTTCGACCTTGTTTTCTTTAGGCGGAAGGCTTGGTAAAAGATTATCATTGTCTGATTCTTTTAAATGTGCTTTAAAGTTACATTTGGGGTTTAATAAATCAATTAATCCTTTCGGTCTATACCCCAGTAAACGTTCTGCCGGAAATTCTCCTTCATTGCCAACGCAGGTGTTTCTATAATTGAACAAAAAGTAAGCAATTTGCTCATCGGTATCTAGTTTTCTAATCCGGTGATCCAAAAGAAACTTCTTCAAAACATCTTTAATAAGACGCACCATTCTCTCCGCTTGCCCGTTGCTTTCTGGGTGATAGGGAGGACTTTTCATCACCAGGACTCCTTGCTGTTGGAAAAATCTTACAAATTCATGCGAGTTAAATGGTGGCCCACCATCGGTTACCAAGACATCTGGAAGACCGAATCTGGCAAATATATTCATGAATATTTTCAAAACTTTTTTACAATCTGTTCCTGTTTTCATATATTCTAGCTCAATCCACTTACTGTAGCTGTCAACAATTATCAAATACACTTTTTTATCCAAATGAAAAAAATCAGCATGAATTCTGCTGAAGGGCTTTGTTGTTGGAATCCATTGGGAATAGTTAGCAGGTTTACTTACGACATTTGATTCAGTGCATAAATGACATGATTTAACAAATTCTTCAACATCTCTGTTCATACCGAACCAATAAACTGTCCTACGAGCTAATTGCTTGAGCTTGCTTATTCCCAAATGATTGGAATGAAGCATTTTAAGCACTGGTTGCCTTAAACAGGATGGAATTATCACCCTATCCTGAAATAACAAACATCCTTCAACTTGTTCTAACTCCTGATGAGCAGAATACACATTTTTAAATTGTTTTTCCAACCGTTTTGGCCAACCTTTTTCCAAGTATTCTAATATTTTGGAAGTAAAACTATCCCTTTTAGTTTCCCGAGCAATTTGTTTGTAGTCCAAAGGAAATTCTTCAGTAAAATTTAAATTCTTTACAAAAACTTTGTCCAATTCTTTAGGGACCTCTTGATCTTCTGGGAATCTGGAGCAAAAATCAGCATTTCCCATTTTAGCTGATGGTCTATAGTATATTTCATAATCGTAAATAGCAAGTTCCAATAAGTATCTCTGTAGCCTTGTTACCGAAATTGCATTCTTACCCTGCTTACCCAATATACCTATCAAAGGTTTATGGTCAGTGAATATAGTGAACTTTTGACCATACAAATATTTATGATATTTTTTAACTGTACTAACTATGGCTAAAGCCTCTAAGTGCAGAATTGGATATTTCTTTTGAGCTGCGTTTAAAGTAAATGATGTGAAACTTATTGGTTTTTCCTCACCTTCAACTACATGAGATATTACACCTCCAAGACCATATGTACAGGCATCCGTAACAACAACAATTGGTTTAGCAGGATCAAAATATTCCAATAAACTCGGCTTTAACAATAATTGTTTACAAAATTGGAAAACTGTTTCACAATCACCATCCCATTTATATGGAGTATCTTTTTTTTTAGTAAAGTATATAATCGGTGTAATTTTGAAGATAAGTTTGGTATAAATTTAGAATAAAATGTTAGAAGACCTAGAAAAGCTTTCAGTTCAGAGACATTGCTAGGAGATTTTGCTTCCCGAATAGTTTTAACCTTTTCAGGACAAGGTAGTAATCCTTTATCTGTTAGAATATGTCCAAGATATGGTAACTGTTTTACAAAAAACTTGCATTTCTTTTTACTAACTTTTATATTTGCCTTAGAAAGTCTCTCTAAGACCAAAAAAAGTTTGCTTTTGCAGTCTTCTAAGTTTTTTCCCGAAATTAATAGGTCATCCAAATAACAACATACAAAATCCAATCCTAGCAAGATTTGATCCATCACCTTTTGAAAAATCGAAGCTGAAGATGCTGCTCCTTGAGGCAATCTGTTGTATGAGTACAGTCCCTTTATAGTATTTATAATCATAAACTTTCTTGATTTTTGAGAAAGCTCCAATTGAGTATATGCTCCTGCCAAATCCAGTGAACAAAATATTTTTGATCCGGCAAGTTTTGCAAAAATGTCCTGAGCTAGGGGTAACGGGTAAGTATTCGGTACAATAACTTTGTTTATAGACACTTTACAATCTATCACTAGCCTTATTTCCTGGTCTTTCTTTATAACAACCACAACTGGTGAAGCCCATTCACTAACCTCAACCGGAGTAATTATATTATCTTTTTCTAGTTCCTGTAGATGATCCAAAACTTTGTTACGCAATCGTAAGGGAACTTCATACGCTTTTTTGAAAATAGGAGTCGTATCTTTCAAAACCAAATCGCCTTTAAAACCCACGATAGGCTTGGACATGTCCTTATCGAATACCCTAGGAAACTTACTTATTATTTCCTGCACAATTTTCTCCTCTTTTATCGAATTGACGTTCAACCTCGGTGCAGATGATTTGGCAAAAAGGTTTCTCCAGCCGTCGCAGAACACATCCAGCCATGTTCGACCCATCAAAGGCACAAAATCATTACAGCATCTTAACACCACCAGGTCAACGTGTTGATTAATCCCGTTCAGCTCCACATAAACATTCAGCTTCCCCAAAACATTAAGTTTCTTCCCATCAATAACTACTAGACGCATATGGCAGGGTGTTAACTCATGATTCTTAAAAATTTTATAGAAAATATTTTCCGAAATTACACTCTCGGCCGAACCACAGTCTATTTCCATTGTTAAAAGATGTTTATCAACCAAAGCTTCGATGTAGCAAGGTCTATTAATCTTATTAATCGAAGATATCATAAGACAAGACGCCTCATCACTATCCGAACTTGAACTCAGATCAATTTTGAGACGTTTGAATAATCCTGAAGTTGACGGTTGCGGATCAGATGAATCAATATACTTAACAGCTGATGAGTTTGAATGTTGATTTTCATATGATTGATACGATCTTGGGCTACGACGGTTAAGACGATAGCAATATTCACGGGTATGTCCTTTTTTATTACAAAAGGAACATTCAAAAACAGGTTTATTTCTGTGGTATCTATTCCTGGTATCAAAACGAACAACCCGATCTCTGCTATTACTCCTGCTACGACTTCTAAAATTTCTTCTCATTTGAAATTTATCCTCTCGTCGGCCCAAACGCGCAACTACACTCAATCTGTTTTCATCATTATTCAACTTACGCATCTTTTCAATTGTTTGTTCATTACTAATTAACATCTTTTCGGCTTTACTTGAAGTTAAATTCTCCTCGCTAAACATTCTACTTTGCAGTTGCTTATCATAAGCTCCAATTACTAGCATGTCACGAATAAAACGATCTTTCATCGCACCGAAATTGCAATCTTCGGCCGCTTGCTTGATTGAAAGAATAAAATCGATCGCTTTTTCGTCTGATCTTTGCCGTCTTGTCCAAAATTCACTGCTAACTAATAACTCAGAGTCTGTTTTATCATAATACTTTTGTAATTCATCAATAATTTCTTTATACGTCAAAGCTTTAATATCTCTTCCCGGAAAAAGAGACTTCACTCTAGAATAAACTTCTGTTCCGCAGACTGCGAGAAAAGAAGTTTTATACTTCGCCTCTGCGTAATTATTATGAATGAACAACCATTCGAGTTGTTCCACATATTGGCTAAACGAAATAGATCCGGGAATAAAAGGTTCGGTTGTCGTTGAGAGTGCCATAACGCTAGACAAAATATTGCCTTTCGTTAAGAGAAATAAATAAATTCAATAAAAAAAATAAAATTATAAATAAATAAATTAACAAAAAATTAAAAATATTGAAGAACAAAAAAAAAACACAAAAAAGAACGAACACAAAAAATAAAAGAAAAAAAAATAAAATTAAATTAAAATGATGTTTAATATATACCAATAAATATCGCAAAAAAAGTCAATTGTAATAAAATATAAATTCAATAAAAAATCATACCTGACGAAAAAGTTGACTAGCCTCCACGGACAAAAGCAAAATTAAACCGCTCAACACCAAACAATTTTCAGCAGCTCAACCTGAATCCTTTTCGTCTCAGTCAGCAAACACCGCCCAGTACCGGTGCCTTCACCCTATAGCGTTATCCGAATTTCACCACTAACACTCAATGTGGGTCAGATGTGGGGAATAAGCACTCAGATGAGTCGGGTCGTGAGTGTTTCGCACTTAGAGCTTCCAAATTTAGTTATATGATCCAGGCGCTCCAGCCATAAAAAAAAACTTCTCCGCAGAACTGCTGGATAAAATCCTCTCCGGTTATAGCTAGCCAAAGCAAAATGGCGGTTCCAGCTCACTTCAACAAAGCACTTGATGAGCTTACCAAAAAAAAAAGCAAATGGCGTTTCTACAATCGAAACCTCGTGTTTCCACAATGGACACCTCGTTTTTCGCCTATTTTATCAACTTCTATATCGTTAATGTCTTTGTTCAAAAGAAATCACTTTCAAGCGGGCTTAAAATGGAAAGAATCCGTATTCAATTTACAACAAAATCACTTTCAAAGCCGTACCCACTTGTCGAGAAATGCAATCACCAATCGTACCGTCTTTATAAAAAACCGTAAAATTCTCTTTTTAGAAAAAAGGAAATTACTTCGTCAAAAAAAACACGATTTGTGATAAAATTCACTTGGAAAAAATAAAATTTCATCCAAGTCGCCACTTTTATAAACTGTAAAAATGGGGTTTTCGTGACACTAAAAAGATAACACGGGTGTTCAGGTTAATAGCCAGAATAGAAGTGACTGTATTATTCTTATTTCATACAAAGCTTCAGGTTTCTCTCAGAGAATGTCTCTTCATGATATTCATCTCTTTTCGATAGGGTTGTTCAATTTACCGAAAGCGCTTACACGCTAAATCTGGTTATATCAGTCTGTAAAACCAAGACTTTTGACCCTTCGTCCAGATATTGGTCAGACACAGATTTTGCCCAGATTTTTGCTGAGAGTGCCCAGATTTTACAGACTTTTGAAATTGAGTGATGAAATCAATATTCATGTATCGGATTTGATCCGTAAGTGCTAGATTAGACTGTAAATCTCGCTTGTATTCATGAAACCAATCATTCATCATAGTACTTTGAAATATACAAAGTAGGCCATTCCGCTCTCTTTCAACGTATTGGTAAGAGGCCCCGAAAAATAGTTATGAAAAAAACTGGCAAATAAATGGAATTTATCAAAAAATCATATTTTTCTTGAAATTGACAAGAAATAATTTTTTTTTTTTTTTTATGGCGTTTAAATAGCTCGGGGAGCTGACGCTGGAAATGAAAATTAGAATAGTTTGGAGAAGAAAATTTAAAGTTTAGAGAAGGCAGCGTAGAATAGTAAGCGATCTTGAGACGTTGGTTAAACCATCAAGCACTTCATTATATCCATGGAATATGGATAAAATGCAGTTCAAGATAATAAACCAACCCCTCCCGATACCAGTTGGAGGAAGGACATGGGCGGGTTCGAGACTGGCCTCTACATACTCCCCACGCATCTAACTACATTTAATTTTTGTGTTATTAAAGGAATCATTTTAACTTATCTTATATGTTTTTCCTTCCTTCGTCGTCGTCTGTTGAACGTCTGCTTGGTGTCTCCGCCCCAATTCCACTGGTATGTGTGATGGGTTTCGTGATAGTTGTCTCGGGGTCCAGTCATCATATGACTCCGAATCGTATGCGCAGGGGTATATGAAAATAAAAGAAAGAGAAAAGGAGAGGAAAGAGAAATATAAAGGAAGGAATTAGTTCTTGCATAAAGTAATTGAAGTGTTATTTGCTGTTTTTCCCTAATTTTTTGCCTTTCTTTTTCTAAATTTTGAAATTTTTGTTTTTCTTTTTAGAGTTTTTCCATTTCATTGCTAATCATACTATTTTACCAAAATATGGATGTGAGAGTTTGTTTTGCTTTTTGGAGCAAGCCTATTTCAAACTAATAAAAATTCTAGCTCAAATTAATAGTAGAAGTAAGCTACCTTATTCCTATCACAACATCACAAAATCATGAAAATTTAGCAGAATATGGATATAAGAGCACATCTTACCGTACCCTACCTACCTCACATAGTTGAATGTTAAAATCCATCATAATTTACAAAAAATCTACATAGGGGTTCTATTAAAATATACCGCATGCCTATTGTAAAATGCCCGAAATCAGTAATTAGGACTACCTACTCATTGTTATTCTTCAAAACCGTACATTCTAATATATACTTCCATAGATGAATTTCAAACTAAACCGAAAAACGTAAAGATTTGCTAAAAATGAATAATTAAATAAAAAGCAAAAAAAACGTCTTACCAAATGAAATATAACATTTTCCAACAACAGCATTCCCATCCAATGAGCCTCTAGTTCTTGTAAAATGCTTGATTTAAGAATAAGCCAACGAAATTCATAAACCGCAAATACACACTTACTAGAGCATTGGGGAGGCGAATACCATAACCTTTACCTAACATCGTAATACTTTTCACACGTTTTCTCTATTTTTAATTCTACAAGACTAAACCATCTAACTACCTAACCAAACGAATTATGCCCTATTGAAAGTATCAACTTTTATTATGGTAAATTGTGATACTTTCACTACCAAATGTTGCGATTGTTCTGCGGAAGGGAGGGCAAGTGTTTCAACTCCCATTCATCTTATCAACATGGATCATGAAAAAAAAATAGACATCTTTGAACCTACTGCTGAATTTAAACTAAATAAAGATGTCCAGCTCCTCTTCTAATTTAGGCCATATTATGACACCATGTTTAACAAGATTGTGTGTAACGACACTGTCAGGAAAATGATGGGTTGATCCATCATTTTCACAAACATACACACCGCAGCCGTTAACCCATTGCAACTTAGGGTACGGCATATTTTTCTTGAAATTGACAAGAAATAAAATTATGAGAAAAATATGCACTGATGCATTTTAATGCAACGAACAATATTTGGCTTTTCAACACCGCTAAATGAAATATGCAATGGGCTTTTTCTCGATTAAAAACTAAAATTTGATGATATTTTTTACCTTGTGTGGCCTTTTTCCTTTGTGATTTGGATAAAAATTCAAACAATTTGACTTTTCATCACAGATATACGAAGTATTTACGATCATTTATCAAATGTTTGACATAGATAGAAGAAAATATTACATTGCTTGCTTTCAAAAAAAGAGGGAAAACGATGAAAACTTCTTTTGAATGCTCATTACTCATGGTTCAGATCCGAAAATCCAATGCATAAAATAGTTTCCGGTGAGCCTGAAGAATCAATCTTTAATCTGAAGCCCTTCTCAAAAGAATCGAATGGCTATCGACGGATAAATTAATAATTTTGATTGCTATTCCATATAAAACTGACAAATTTTCATAACTATTTTTGTTGATATGCAAGCATGCTGTGTACATACACAGAGCTTTCGAGTGAGGTTAAGCGCAATGACCTACTTGTTATTTTTCATGTACTATGATCATTCATAAACTTTTTTTTCGGCATGGTACGTGGTAGGAAACAGTGAAACAGTGTTAGTTATGTAGTTCTCAACTCGAAAATGAAAATAACCCGAATACAACGCAACCCCCCCCCCCCCCCCCTCCCCGCTCACACGCATCAAAAAAATTGTTATTCAGTATCAAAATTGCAATCTTCCTTGTGCACAGACACACACAGACTTTTTTTTAAAATTGCCCAGATTTTTTATCCTCAACACCTGGCATCCCTGGAGGTATGCCAAAGGGATATTCAAATGATTGTAGATGATTGAAAGAAATGAACCGTTGAGAAGATTACCACGTGCTTTTGTTAAAAGTATAAGTTGTATCAAGTGTCCTGAATTGGAATGACTATTTAGGTTTAAATGATCTTTGAAATACGTAATTCTTCAGATTGAATTGTCTGATTCAATTTGAATTGATTGAACTTGATAATAAATATCATGAACGACGATATCGATGATGGAAATTCTTAAGGTCAACGTTAGAAATTCCAAATCATCACTTTACAAATTTTCCTCATTTCACCTTAGTTTCTTTTTGAATGGGAGGAAAACAATTGCCTGTTCTTCTAGCAAGTCTCCCTTCCAGCGCAGATTGGAAGTAAGCAGCTATTCGTTCGTTTTGATCGTTTCTATCTCGGCTTTCTTGTTTGCCCTTCTGTATCATGCCCGGCTCAGATAAGAGATTAGACGACAATGACTTGTCTAATTGTTTACTCATACTTTTTATTTTAATCTTCGCTCTGCACACGGACTTCTTGTCTATCAAAAAAGATAAAATTTCTCATCCAACAATTCCAACCCTAAAATAGTGTCATTATGACTAAGCGTTGATGTTTAACAGTCGTCTTGACAGTGTGTAGGGCGCTTTAAAATTGTTTGAAACGTGCATCACCAAATAAAACTTACCGAGGTGATGAACGGTTAGTGATGAAATTTTGACGAACTGGTCTTCTAGTAACAGTCCTCATCTTTGCGGTCCATCTAGTGCAGTTCGGTTTAATATCATCCGGGTAGAATATTGTGCTTTAAAATCTAGTTTTCCATATGTGTTGTTGTTGTGTCCCTGTTATTTTCGTTATACGGTCGTTTGCGCACCTTTGCTTAAATCAAATAGATCCTTTTTATTGTTAAAAAGACCTGGAAAAAGTGTTTTCGAGTGTTAAATCCAGATTACTAGATATCCCTCAAATCAGTTTCGACACGGGCGAAAAAAGGCTTTCAAAGTGCAGTTTCGATATCAGTATTGTGATTGCCATGCTTTAAGAAAGGTGTCGTCATTGCTTTGAATTGGTAAGTCATTTTTTCATTAAATTTGTTTACAAACCCAATTTTCAGACAGCGTCAATCTTCTGGAAAAATATTTGAAATCACAAAACCATCACCACAATCATGTCAAGGACAAAATATATTCTCCTAATCAGGATAGGGGAGAAGAGGGAGACTTGATCCAATTTTTTTGTTATCCTCTAGGAAAAATATAGCAATCTGCCGCCTTTAGCATGTAATTCCATAATGATGTGCTCCAAAACTGAGGACGATACGGCTTCTAAGGAATCAAAAAAAGTAATTGTTTTAAACTCAATTTTAAATCGGTCTCAGTGTTTAAAACTTCTTTAAAATGATTTGATTTCGATTTCTCCAATGTGATAAAATTTGCGTGGTGAAAACCGGGGGAAATTAAACTAAAACATTTTCATACGGTTTTGTACACTGAGACCAGTTCAAAATTAAGTTTTAAACTATTCTTCATCAATTCCATTCTGGTACAAAACCCCCTAAGGTCGTTTTTTTTAGTTATTCAGAATGCAGCTACAGTTTTTCAAATTTTTCTCACTTGTTTTTTATAGTTCATTTTTGAATACTCAATTTTCAATAAGAATCAACTCATTTCGGAGATTCTGGTTCCTTCGAAATTGTATTCGTGTTTTCAAATTTCTTATTATGTATCCAGTTTAGGATTCTTGAATTTCGGTTCGAATCATCTTTGAAAATTGAAATGAAAAGCTTTGTTTGAAATCGTCGTTTGAATTTGGTTTTACATTTTCTTCAAAATTTAATTCATGATTTTCGAAACTCATACGCGTTTTTTAAATACAGTTCATATTTTTCCGAATAAGAAAAAAAAACAACCTAGAAATCATTTTGAGTTTTTCTTTCATATTCTGATTCGAAGTTAATGAACAATTTAAATATAAATATGACCAAGCGTTAAAATGGCGATATAGGTTCATTGTTCGAAATTTTTATTTTTATTTAGATTTGCAAGTTGGATAAGATATATATATATATATATAATTTAAATAAAGAATGATCGTTGGAATCTGAAACATCCTAATTAAAATTATGGAATCATGATTGATGGCTCTGAAAGTGATTTTAATTCTTGGCTCATATTTCTAAATTCAGAAACCGTTTTTATGTTTATTTCAGAAAACGTATTGAAATTCCGAAACAGATTGAAAATTCAAATTTTGAATTCAGGTTCAAAATTCAGATTTCGTGAGAAATTTAAATTGCAAGATATCGCTTATAATTCTGATTGTTAGTTCGATTTTAAAATTTAACCAAAGTCAATTATTTTGAACCATTCAGCTGAAAATGACAAAAAATAAGTAGAATTTGAGATCATTTTGCTAGTTATGTCTTGTAAAAAACTTTTAAAAACCATTCACAGGAATTGATTTTTAATGAAAACTAATTTATGATAAATGAACATGTATCTTCCGTTAAAGATATTGCAGAAAATTCTAAATGTTTTGGCGTATTGTTCAACATTTTCAATATTGCAGGTTTTTCAAGAACTAAATTTCAAACTAAAATCTTTAACTAGAATCGAGTTTGCATAAATCCAATTTGAACCACACTTTTTAATCTTTTGCTTTAACTTTTGAAATTTATTTTTCGAAATGCAAGGCTTTCTTGAAAAAAAACTTATATTAAGTTCAAATTCAATAAGTTAAATTGAGCTGGCCAGATTACGTGGTTTTACCCGGACATGCTTAATATTTAATAAAAATAAAAATTGGAGAAAGTTTTTGCCCGGCCTGGTTGCCAAAATTTCGATTAAAATATCCTGATTTTATCCAGATTTATTCATACTTTTTATGGAAAATCGAACGAAAAATTCAAATGGAATTTAATAATTTTTAATCTTGTCACCCAAAAGTGAAATTTTCAAGCTATATTTTTCAGAATAAACTTGAACGATGTTTTGGAAGTTTGAAATTTCGATGAAAAAAAAGGATTCAAATTATTTTGTTCTTCTTTTTTGTTGAATAGTTCCTGTATATTTATCAATTTTTTTCGGATATGGGCCGGATTTTGGTTCGAAAATTTGGAAATAGAATGCCGAAATTTCGGCCGATCTTAAATAAAATGGTCCGGAATTGCCCGGTCTGGACACGTGCGAGTGAACTTCTGGCTATCTTAGAATAAGTTCACCAGATTTCAGTGCAAATTTCATACTGTGCTAATCATCATTTGAAAGAGTTTATGATGTTTTTTTTTTAAAGTTTGTTTATAACAAAAAACTATTTATGTAAAAGAACTTCAAAATAAATCATCAAATCGTATTTAAAAATAATATCTACTTGTAATTTTATTGTTTGAGCAAAAATGTCTAAGAAAAAATAGGTCGCCCAACCCCTCACATGAGTTGGTTCTTCTTACGACCCTGGTTTTTCAAGTAAATTTTCAGATCAAGAAATAAATTTACCGTAGCAACGGGAAATCACTTTATCCCAAAAGGTGTTTAAATAATGAGTGTTGACAAACATGTCAGAAAATTGGCTTGCCTCCGGCGGAATTAGATCTTACATCACACAAGGCCTAAGACATTTAATTTTCTGGCATTTAATAACATCAATAAATTGATACTAATTTGATAATGTTCATGTCGAATTACAAACTCAAATCTGATGCTATGTGATAGGTGTTTACTGTCACATCTAAACCCTAATATCCATTAATTTATTAATTATCTCTTTGATTATAAAATAAATCGTTTATGTCACTACAAATTTTATGCTGATGATATGAAATACTCTTCATCAAAACTCATTCCATCATCAATTTTATTTTGTGTTACTATTTCTTCTAAAGGGTTTTGGTAAAATATACAAGGCAACAAAACTCACATTATTCGGAGGAGCATGGAATTTCTCAGCTAATATTGATTAATTTGGTTGCCTTTTGTCATTGAAATAACTTTTGCAAATAGGTAAAAATCATTGAAGAAATTTTTGTGCTTTTTGACAAAAATGTTAAGCATTAAATACGGGGATTGCAAACCAAATTGAATTTTTGATATATTATTTAAAGCAAAAGTCAAATCGTTTTGCAATCTGCAATTGAATTGTTAAAAGAAATAAAACCTTTTATTTAACTTTTTTAACTGATGACCTTTACAAGTTTCTAAAATTATAGAATTAAACTATTTTTGATCATTGTATCGCTGAAATGACAATATTTCTAGGTAAAATTGTATTCTTTGATGGAATGGAGGATGTCAAATAAATTCGGAAACATTTTTTGATTTTCATGTAGATTTGTCGGTTTCTCAGTTGGCAATGATTGATTTCAATTCAATCAGATTTTTAAAAAAAATCTAAATGTCATATCATCAAAACTGGAGGTGATAGACAAAATTTGACAAATGATTCGAGTTCAGGACGTTCATTAATTAAAACATAGGCATGAACAAAATCAGTTCCATAGAATTTTATGAATAAGTTTTAAAATGGTTAGTTTTTAAACAGAAAAAATCTATTACAATGTTGAAAACCTAATCTTTTTTTTCGTTTTTTGTTTCTGAATCTGAGTGTTTTAAAAATACCATCTTCTTGGAAGCCTACAAATCTAAATTTTCAAAAAGAAAAAAATATTTGTTCCTTTGAAAGGACTTTCATAACACAATATTTTTATTGACGGTGACAACATATTTGAAGCTTGGAATTTTAAACTTAAAACCTACGTTTGACAACATATACGTTTCACTTATTTTTAGTATTTTAAATTTCTTTTTTGAATAAATCATGATTTTTTATTTAATCAATGGTAGATTCAAAAAATCATTCAAAGTAGAATATTTAAAGCTTAATTTTAACGCGTAACGTCAACAAAATTTGTATTCGCTTTGAGCTTCCAATACTGTATGTATGTATGTATGTAGATAATCCACCATGGGTGCACGGATTCACCGCAGTTTCGCCAACGTATGCGCTAACTGGCATCCTTTAGATTTTTAGTTCGGCCTATCTTCAATGCAAATCATCACATACCCGACACCATGGCTTCGTGTGAACTGACATGAAATGAAAATGTTTCGTGTAGGTGTATGTCTTATTTGTAGAACGAGCAAACAGTTTCGCAGCCGTATAAAATTCATAACATATTTAGAGTTAAGAATCTACGACAGGTATTCCGCATCCGTGTAGATACCTGCCCAGCTGGCAACTTTTTGTACGTTCTTATATGATATATATATAATCAATGAAATATTTGTATGGTAAAATAATCTTACCTTTTTACCTATCTTACCTCAAGACACTCTCATCTTACCTGTAGATGGAACCCTTGTTGTTCAATTTCATAACCTATTCAATTTCCATCCGATCTAAAACAAACAATTTTTATATTATTACAAATCATTGTATTCGCTTTGAGCTTCCAATACTAACTACAAACTTTATTTTCCATACACGGAAAATAAAAAAAAGGTAAAATTTTCCTTTTTGCGAGGCGATTTTTTTCCACCCAGCTTTGTCGGTAAATTTTACCTTTTTTTTAATTCACCTAGCAAAAAGGTAGAATCTACCTTTTTCGTGTTCACCTTGCAAAATAGTGAATACATAATACCATTTTCCCATTCTCTGATTTAAAAGGTATATGTTAGCTGGTTTGGTTGGATATCTTCAATAAAAATAAAACAAAAAAAAATCGTTCAAAAATTGATATTATTTTAATGATAAATAGGGACGTTACGTAATAAATTATGTTGTTATAAAAAAATATTGTTGAGCCATGTCCAGGCTAACTTTCTTCGCCAGGCTCGTGGCAATTCATTTTCCGGAATGATCTGGGGGATGTTCCGGAATGACGTGGAAAACACTTGGGAGCTCTGTCGGCCAATCTGAAACAAAAGCAAAGCATTATGACGAGAACCAGCACAACTAAAGTAATCTACCGTTTTGTTCCGATTTCCACATATTGGGGAAGAAGAAAAACTCGTTCCTGAATGACAAACAGCTTAACCTCAATAAACGGGTTCGGCAAATTGTTACCTTTTTTCGAGTTGAGTTGTACCGCTTTGTATAGCTCAATCCAGGTCAACTTCACCTCGCTAAGAGGTAAGTTTTACCTTTTTTAGATTCACCTTTTTTCTTGGTGAATTGTATCTTTTTATTCAGCTCAATTCAGGTGAACTTCATCGCACTACGAGGTAAGATTTACCTTTTTTGAATTCACCTTTTTTCTCGGTGAATTATACCTTTTTTCCAGCTCGATTCAGGTAAACTTTACCTCGCTGTGAGGTGAGATTTACCTCGTAGAGGTAGAAATTACCTTTTTGGCTTTCACGAGCGTTCACCTTGCTATCTCGGTAAATTTTACCTTTTTATTACTTTTCGTGTATGACAACACGCTGATTGAATTGTTAGAATTGAAATAAAATCTGTTTGATAAAATTATTAAAAAAAAGCTCATCTAAGCAATAAAAAAATCGTTAAACATTCAGTACCTGGTGAAGCATATTGTGGAAAATACTCAATCATATTCTGAGCCGGGCCCAGCTTCGAGCTTTTCCCCCTATAGGTAGTTCGTCTAACGACCCATCGCCAATCGGTGTAGCATAGCAATACAGCGAAAAGTGAACCGATTGGGACCCTTCCGCTTTTATCCTAGTATCATTACTTATGCGGTCTTGTATTTAAATATTTATTGCTATTTTGTAATTTATGGTTCGTAAATAACCATTCGGTTGGAAGCGGCGGGCGACTAAGTATCACATCACACTACTATCTGCTTGGCCTCAACCGACCAGCCAAAGCCAAGTCAACCCACCAGCCAGCAGCCCAGCCAAGCCGTGGAACAAGAAAATCCAAAGTGGCCGCGCCAATCTTTGCGGCTCACGATCCCGGACAGGAATATATCGCCTATACGTGTGTTCCGGTGTTCAGGGAGTGTAAATACTTACCGGGTATTTTGTGCGAAGGAAGTTACCCCGCTCCATTTCTGTTTTGGTTCAGTGTAGCTACATAGCTACGTACATAAGTACCTTTTACCTATAATCTTGCAACTGACAGCGGAATTTCGGGAAGGAAACTATTCCCTGAAAACGAGGGTTGCTGCACTAAGGAATTCACAGGTTAGTGAGAATATTTTGCATTCCATCGGGGCATTGCTTGCATGAATCAACTGTTGGTTCGATAACAGTGTTCTGCAAATTTCATTCGAAAGATCAGGACGAATTTTCACATTTCAAATTTTGTCAATTTTGACAACAAGAATATTTTTAAACTTTAACTTTGAAAATGTTGAAAATTTTGACAATTTTGACAATTTGGACAATTTTGACAATTTTGACAAGGTTGACAATTTTGACAATTTTTACAATTTTGACAATTTTGACAATTTTGACAATTTTTACAATTTTGACAATTTTGACAATTTTGACAATTTTGACAATTTTGACAATTTTGACAATTTTGACAATTTTGACAATTTTGACAATTTTGACCATTTTGACAATTTTGACAATTTTGACAATTTTGACAATTTTGACAATTTTGACAATTTTGACAATTTTGACAATTTTGACAATTTTGACAATTTTTACAATTTTTACAATTTTTACAATTTTTACAATTTTTACAATTTTTACAATTTTTACAATTTTTTCAATTTTTACAATTTTTAAAATTTTTACAATTTTTACAATTTTGACAATTTTGACAATTTTGACAATTTTGACACTTTAGACAATTTTGACAATTTTGACAATTTTGACAATTTTGACAATTTCGACATTTTTGACAATTTAGACAATTTTGACAATTTTGACAATTTTGACAATTTGGACAATTTTGACAATTTTGACAATTTTGACAATTTTGACAATTTTGACAATTTTGACAATTTTGACAATTTTGACAATTTTGACAATTTTGACAATTTTGACAATTTTGACAATTTTGACAATTTTGACAATTTTGACAATTTTGACAATTTTGACAATTTTGACAATTTTGACAATTTTGACAATTTTGACAATTTTGACAATTTTGACAATTTTGACAATTTGACAGTTTTGACAATTTCTTTTTTTTTTTAATCAAAATCAACTTTTTGGACTTCTAGAACTTTAACCCCACATATCGATGTTTTATCGATTTTGATTTCATTTGGCAGCAGAATTTAAAAATTTATTATCCAGATTTTATTTAAGTCCTCCCTTAGGTGATTTTTGAGATAAACTAAATCAAATTTTGAACGCTTTGAGCCGTGGCGGTGTGAAAGGTGGGGGCGGGGAGTGTTTAGGGTTTTAACCTCCTCACAGGGTTATTTTAAATTATCTGTTCAAGAAATGAATCTACCGTAGAATCGTAAAATTACTTGGTAAAAAAAGGGTAAATAAACATGTCAGAAAATGTGTACGGTATTTAGACCTATATCACTCTAGACCTTAGACATTTCATTCTACGACAATACATGGCGTACCAAAATTGAAAGTTATTTCAATGGTAAATTTCGATCGGCAATTTTATGAGCCTTTTATATTGAAACTCAAATCCTGACACACAAAAACCCTACCTCCGTCTTAAAAAATGGATATTTAAAAAGAATTGTATCCTAACAAGTTCATCCATCACTTTATTACTAATCACTTTTATTTAAAAAAAAATCGTTTATATCGTCATAAATTTTATGCTGATATGAATTATTTAAGACAACAATTTCAACTTCAATTTTTTTTATATTTCTTGTTCTTTTTTTCTCAAGGATTTTTAAAAACTACACAAGTTCACAAAATTGATATTTTTCTGAGGTGTAAAGAATTTAAGCGATAATTTGTATTAATTTTGATGTCCTAAAACTTTTGAAAAAAAGGTAAAAATTATTAAAAAAACCAAATTCAAAATATTTACCAACTTTCTTCAAGACCGCAAATAATATTTGCTTCTGTAAAAAAAACTAGAGGTGTTATCTATTTGGTTAAATTTTCCAATTCTGTTAAATAAAAGAAATGTTAAGAATGTTTAGTCAGTTTTAACCAAATTGAATAAAAGATTTTATTAGAAGCAAAAATCGATTTGTTTTGCAGGCTACAACAAATTTGTTAAAAGAAATAAAAGCATTTTTTTACACTATCTTCAGTAATGTCAAAATAATTTGTTTTGTTATTCCAACTTAAAAAAATGTAGAAATTAACTTTTTAAATCATTTATCGTCATCATCTTAATCGAAATATTATTCATTTATTGAATAAAGTGTTAATAATAAATTCATTGTTTTTCAATTATTCTATGAAAAGATTGAAAATAAATAGCAACTTAAAGAATTGATTTAATGTGCAATGTTAATTAAATTAGTATTTGCTCAGTGCTCTCGAAATTTACAAGTCACAACTTCGAATATTTAATTTTTTATTTTTATCTGTTTCTTATTTGATCATTCAAAAAATCACCAATTTCTTAACCAGTAATTTGTCAGTGATGATGAATTTAATATGTTGTATTTAATATTTACAAAATGATTCAAACATTATCATTTCTACTCATTTATTTCGATAACTAAGAATTTGAATATAGAGAGGGATTTCTCTGACTTTGATCACTGGCACACTTGACATAAAATTAAATATTTTCATTTTAATCATATTACAATCAATCTATGTGATTTTAATAACTACTCTTAAATTTAAACAGATTTTTTTATCTTCTCAAAAATTCACATTTCAAATCTTGTTTAGATATTATTTTCATCATGGTTCTTTTCTGACCCGATCTGAAATTGATTTTAGAATTCGGATTTAATTTGATTTTAAATCTGGTGTTAATAATATGTAACGTATTCTAATTCTATGTATAGATTTGAATGTCCAAATTTTTAATCCTGGTTTTATTCTAAATTTTAATTCGCATTCGTTTTCCGGTGTTTCAAAAATATTGACTTAAAACTTCTTGTTCAGAATCAGGATTATCATTTTGATTTTTTTTTCATAAGGCTGGAACAAATATCAATTTCTCCTTTTGTCAACCACCCCCCCCCCCCCTCTTCGAAATTTCCAAAAACCTCGAAGGGGGAATAATAAAGTTTGAAGTATTTTCAGTAAATTTCGAAAAACAATTCAAATATCTAAAAGGTAACAAGACTAAAAAACAAATATTGGAAGGTGGGAGTTGTTTGACCTTTTATATTCTTCATTTTATTAATTTTTACGATAAAAAATTATTTGATTTATAGGTTTTGTGCAATGATATAGTATGCAATTTTGTTGCATACAAGCCTTTGTGCAATTTATTCCAATTTATTTGTTTTTTTCATTATTTTTATTTCCAACCCCTCCCCCCCCCCCCCCCCCCCCTCGCAATGTTCCAAATCAAAGTGACAAAAGAAGGATTTGAATTTTTTTCCGGCCTAAATTTACTAGTAAAAGTATTGATTTGAAAATTTGATTCTTATTTAATTTTAATCGTTTTAGTAAAATTTATTATATTTTCGAGTTTGTGTGATGTTCATGATTTAAAAAATGATTTCAGAAATCAATTTGCCTTATTCATCGTTTATTTTTGGTATTGTTATTATTTTTAGCAGAATTTGAATTTTGAAACTCCCCCTTTCCCCCAATTCCTTCAATGGGGCCTAGCTTTGAGGCTCTTTAAATCAAGTCCGAATGAGTTGATAGTTTGAACAGGGCAGTTTTTGGGCCAATCAACATAATTTAAATAGTCCGTTATCGAAACTTGTCATGACCCTTTTAGTTGTCACCCTTCCTCAATATTTAAGAATATGTTTTGAAATAAAAAGATTGGACGTTTTAAAGATTTAGATAACTTTGCACGTCTTTTTGCCATTTTTAAAGAAACAGATGTGAGATTGGTTTTAAATAAACTGAAAGCGATCTGGAATATTACTTTGAAGAGTCTCCCGATTTAATGGAAACAATGTTATATAGAAAGTCTGCTTTATGTAAAAGTGTAACTTCTGAATTAATTTTGTGCAAAAAAATATGAATTTGTGGAAATGTGTTCTTCCAAGAGCGAACTTTCAAGGAGTCATGGCCAGGAGAACATTTTTATCTAAATTTCTTTATAATGGTTTCCTATTGTTTCAGAAGGTTTTCGGAAAAATTGAAGTGTCACACAAACTTTTTTATATCTATATACAGTGAGCGAAATAAGAATAGCACCACTATGTGTTTTGGGCTTGTGATATAGCTCAGTTGGCAAGTCTGTTGTCTCCTGAGCCGATGTCCGCGAGTTCGAGCGCAAGAGTATCGAACACAGTTGTACCGGATAGTTTTTCAATAACGATCCGCCAACTGCAGCGTTGATAAAGTCGCGAATGCCATAAAGATGGTAAAACGACTATAAACGAAAAAAAAACCACTATGTGTTTTGCTTGTTAAAATATGAATGATTGAAAATTACGAAAATTTTCTTCCACAGTTTGTTCTGAATTGCTTAACGAATAAATCACGCATATATTTACTTTGTTTGGACGTAGCAATTGACGTTGAGGACCAATAATGTGAAAAAGGGGTGCAAAATAAGAATAGCACCATCTGAGTTTTTCAACACACACAAGATTATTTTTAAAAATCTACTGTGTAAAAGTGAATAATAATGCTTCTGCATTTTAAAGAGTTTTCCAGAATTCCAAAGGGTTTCAAAGATTTTAAATGGGGGTTTTAAGACATGTTCCTCTAGCGTTAAGGAATTTGATATTTGAGCTGTAATTCTTTACCAAACTACTTTCTTTCTTCAATAAAATGACGTGAAATGATGAAACATCCGGGATTTATTTGGAATCAGAAAAAATAGGTTGGAAATCAAAACCTTTGATTTTGTTCAGTAAACCACACTTTTTCCAGTTTCAAGTCGTAGATTACAGCACTATCTTGCAGTTATAATAAGGTTGCCAGAATTTTTTTAGCACGTATCCGGGCCGAACAAACCGGGCAATTTTTATATAAAAACCTGGCAAAATCCGGGCATTCGATTTCAAATTGACAACCATAAATCCGGGCAATATCCGGTCAAATTTTGTCAAAACTAGTAAATTCCTCAACAAAAATCAAGAAAAAAATATGAAATTTTTTTTTTATCAAAACTCATCAATTGATTTTGAACCGTATTTCAGGTTTCCAAAAAACCTTTCATGAATATTTTTTATAAACCTTACTCAAAAAATTTCTTTTTGGTGGTGTTTGTTGTTTTTTTTTGTTGAATTTGCCAAATAAAGTGAAAAAATCCGGGCAAAATCCGGGCATTTTTCAATGAAATCCGGGCAACCGGGCCGGACCGGACTGTTCTTAAATTTAGTATTAAATATCCGGGCAAACCCGGATAAAACCGGGCAATCTGGCAACCTTAAGTTAAAACCAAATTTTTTCTCAATATTGATTTTGCAGGTTTATTTAGGCCCATATTCATCATTTTGAGGTATTTTCCTATCACAGTTTTGTGGAAGTTCACGCTGCAGAAAGCTTTTCCGGATTTGCAAAAGAATCACCAGCACAAAAATGTACAACCGCCAAAATTCCAGCTCATCTCAACCTCCGATTCAATTGCAAATCATACCAAAAATACTGCTAGCCATCTGGACTATCAAGCTCCATCGCAAAGTATAACTTTATTCTGATAATCGGTAAAAAAAATTCACATTTAGTGACCTTGATGCAATTCTAATTTTTTTTCAGATTTAGTGATCTTAGAATTTCCAAGGTGTTCACACGATACATGTATTTATTTCTTGACCAAAATCATCCAGCACTCCCTAATTAATCCCAGGTATTCGAAAATGAGCATAAATTTGGTTTAATGACAAGATAGTGCTGCCATCTATGACTTAAAATTAGAGAAAAAGTGTTTGACTATTAAAAAACATTTGTATTTTTTAATTTCAACCTGCTTTTTGGATTCGAACTCAGCCTCAAATCTATGTTTCATAATTTTACATCATACTTATGAATGTTGATGAAGAAATCAAGCAGTTTGATAGAGTTTTAAAGGTCAAATATCAAATTCCTTAACGCTAGAGGAGCATCTCTTAACCCTCATCCGCATTAGTAAAATCTATTTAAGTCGTTTGAATTATTATGAACTTCAAATAAAACTTATATTAATAGAAACCTTGTAATGTCAGTAAAATATGTTTAGAACATTATATACAGCTAAAGTTACAAGTTTTCTCGTTATTCAGCATGAAAGAAAAAAAATCCGAAAAAACATGCCTCACGAAAACTGCTGTAGTTCATATGTTCCAGGTCCTAAAAAATATTTGCCTTATGCATATGAAAGCTGAAGTTAATGCCTACATCATGAAGACAAGAAGTATTTTTTTTAATTTTTTTTAACGAAATGGTCACAAAAAGTTCAAAAAAGTGGTTTAAAAAACCTACTTTTCATTCGATTGCTAGTAAATACTGTTTGAGCGATGGTAGAGTTTTGAAAATAATATGACAACAAACTTTATTAAAATTGTAACATTTTGCTGTCTTTAGATTTTTGATGCAACAAAAATTGAATTTACTGGAATTTTTCAAAGATCACTACTTTGCGCAATTTTTTTACAAATTGAAATTTCATCTGTTTTTGTGGTCCACCGTCAGGTTGTACCCGGATTTTCAGTGCTTTTACTTTGTTTGGACCAATCAAAAGTATATTCATTGGAAAGCCAATTTAATCTTCATTCTAGTGAGGTGCAACAAATCACGCTGTGAGATTTCCCAAAAATTTGAAAATTATAAACGTAAAATCATTCCTGAATTTCTAGAACTACAAGCACCGCGTCCAGCAAAACGTGTTTGTTTGCTCTCCGAATAGGTACGGTGGGTGGTGATTCGGGCAGAGAGCGAAGCCGACAGACGAAATAATGATGCGTGTCGTGCATTTCTTGGTTGTAAATATTCTATTGATAGTAGTTTGCATTTGCTAGTCACGACACGCATCATTATTTCGTCTGTCGGCTTAGCTCTCTGCCCGAATCACCACCCACCGTACCTACTCGGAGAGATAACAAACACGTTTTGCTGGACGCGCTGCTTGTAGTTCTAGAAATTCAGGAATGTTTTTACGTTTATAATTTTCATATTTTTGGGAAATCTCACAGCGTGATTTGTTGCACCTCACTAGAATGAAGATTAAATTTGCTTTCCAATGAATATACTTTTGATTGTTTCAAACAAAGTAAAAGCACTGAAAATCCGGGTACAACCTGACGGTGGACCACAAAAACAGATGAAATTTCAATTTGTAAAAAAATTGCGCAAAGTAGTAAACTTTGAAAAATTCCAGTAAATTCAATTTTTGTTGCATCAAAAATCTAAAGACAGCAAAATGTTGGAATTTTAATACATTTTGTAGTCATATTTTTTTCAAAACTCTACCATCGCTCAAACAGTATTTACTAGCAATCGAATGAAAAGTAGGGTTTTTAGACCACTTTTTTGAACTTTTTGTGACCATTTCATTAAAAAAAATTTTAAAAAATATTTCTTGTCTTCATGATGTAGGCATTAACTTCAGCTTTCATATGCATAAGGCAAATATTTTTTTGGACGTGTAACATATGAACTACAGCAGTTTTCGTGAGGCATGTTTTTTCGGATTTTTTTTCTTTCATGCTGAATAACGAGAAAACTTGTAAATTTAGCTGTATATAATGTTCTAAGTATATTTTACTGACATTACAAGGTTTCTTTTGATGTAAGTTTTGTTCAAATCGGTCTAACACGCCAAAAGTTATAACGATTTGAGCTTGTGGTGTCAAATTGACACCACAAGTGCTGATTAGGGTAATGAAATCTAATGCGGATGAGGGTTAAAAAACCAACTAAAATTTAATTAAGTTATTCGAATTATGTATTTAGCTTACAAGTTTTTTGAGCAAAATCAACATTATCGATTTTTGGAAGCTTAAAATGTGATTTGATATTTACTGAGTTTTTTTTCATAATTTTAATTGAATAATTTTGATTTTGACGGATAATTAGGAAAATAGTCCGAATTTGTACGACCTGATTACTGGGTATTCGCCGAAAAATATCTGGAAAGCTGAGGTTAGAATTACTCCACATTTTTTGGAGCTGTTTATAAACATTATAATTTGATGTCTGTAATCAGATTTCGCATTCTGTATCTAGTTTTTTATTCATGAATTTCAGTTTTTCATCATTGACACAAAAACATGATTTGAATCTTGGGGTTCGGACTTGGCTCGCAGAAAGTTGCGGTTTGTTTACCCTCAAAAATCACCAAAGAAAATTGTGATAACCGAAATTTTAGTTTGACACAAAATCATGATTTGAATCTTGGTTTTGCATTTCAAAATTAAATTAGTTGCATTTTCCATATTCGAATCGAAACTCATCAATTCGGAATATAAAGGAAAATATTTTTAACACTTTTACAGAATCAGAACTTCAGAAAGCTTCATAATGGTGATCCAGAATTGAAGCAGTCAATATTTGCAATTTTCATTAAAATCCACAAGTTGAATTTCGAATACATAACTGAAGAAAGAATTCATATTGCAATCTAGAATTTCACAATTCAAATAAGAGTTATCCGATTCAGGGTTCTGATACAAATCATGCTTTTTAGTTGATAAATTAATATGTAGGAATTTATATCTGGAACATAGATTTGAAAATCCTTTTCAAATTCGGAATTCAGATTTGAACTAAAATTCAAAAGGCGGGGTTCCGACTTGGAATAAAAAAAATAAAAACTCAGATGAGGATTCAACTTGAATTTTGTAATCAAGATTAAAATATCAATGTGAGAATTTTATTAAGTAGTAGAAGAAGTTCGTAGTTTCATATTTTGATTCAGGATTCAAAAATAAATTTCTATTCAAATAATCAAAATAAAATTTGGATTCATTTTGAAAATTTAGTTCTTTGAAAAATATATATTTAAATTTAAAAAAAATATCCACAAGACTCTAATTATGAAATAAATTATTGATTATAAACTTATGTTGGTGAAAGAACTTGTACTTTATCTTTAAGTGAAAATTCAACTGGAAATATATTTTATTGGTTTCATCAGGGCCGTAGGAAGAACCGACTCATGGGGGGGGTTTTGGAGAGTGATTTTTACCAATGATTTTTCTCCCAACAATCCACGAAAACAAACAAAAATTTAAACAAACTATGTTTGTATCTATATGATTATTTATTATTAAGATCTCATTAATAGTTTTCGTTTTAAATCGTAACTTTGTCCCTTCATTTTTCCTTAAAAATCATTTTTTACTGTTGGAAATGATTAGTACATGAAGAAAAAAAAATTAAAATAAATTACAATTTTTCACTTTTTCCATACATTAATTGTTGCAAATTTGTTACTTTATGAAACGAAAGGTTAAAAATGTGGTCCTAAGCCTTAATGGTGAGCTAAATTTTTACAATGAAACCCTTAAAAAAAATATAAAATTTGCTTTCAACGATGGTTAAAATGTTTGAATTTGTTAAAGAGTCTGGTAGATCAAAGTTAATTGATATGAGCATAAAATAGGTTCTTATTAGGGAAGCTTGCCATTTCTTAAAAAAAACTTTTTCTATACTCAAATCAAACAAGCCCAATCTTCCAAACTCTTTTGCAAGCTTCAAGTTTCTAACCTTTGATGAAAAAAATTTAATTTTACCAACAAACAGTAAGAGATAAAAAAAAATCGGATCGAATTTGCTTGTTGTAAACTTGAACTCAAATTATGATTTATTTTGAAATTTGACTTTAAAAAAACTGCGATATTAATAATGTTAAACAATACACCGATAAAATACAGGATTTCGTGCAAATATTTAAGGTGAAGATCAGGTACACATTTCTTTAACAACAAATATTTTCTATAAAGAATCAATTCCATTGTGAAAATCATGCGGATGATTTTTTGAAATATAATTTGAGATATTTTGCATAAAACATATTTCAGAAAATTAAGTCAAATTCTACTTTATATTTACGATCTTTTTCGATTGCTGTTTCTCAGTGATCATTAGTAAAAAAAAGAAAAGGAAGAAAAAGGATCATTAGGAAGTGCGGTGATCAAAGCAACAAAAAACATTATATTTGTGATTTCATGATGATTGAAAAACACGTTCACAAGCTTGATCTTTTTCTAAATTTTAAACCTGAATTCAAAAATTGAATCTTGAATCTGTTTCCGAATTTCTATACGATTTCTGAAATGTACAAAAATACGTTTTCCGAATCTTAATTACAGAGCAGAATTTTATGAGCCATTTTAAGAGCCCTCATTCATGAATTCTGTAGTGCTGGTTTAATCTTAATTCATTATTTCAATTATTTATTTTTAATCAGATTTGTGAATCTGAATTAAAATGTGAATTTCAAATGTTGAATCTGAATCTTAGTTTTCAATTCTGGATCGCCACTTAAGATGCTTTAAATTTTGTGTTAGAATAAAGTTTAAAAACTTCAAATTTGAATATAAAACAAAACTCTTTTTTTTCATATTCGGAAAAACTATTATCAAAATATTGAAAATGCATACGATTTTCGAAAAACATGATTAAAACTTGATATGAAATACAAAACCGAATTTGAACCAGGATTTCAAAACAGCTTTTCATTCCTAATTTCTTATGATTATTCGAACTGAAAATCAAGAATCCTTAAATTGATATAGAATCCGAAGTACGGAAATATGTAGAAATACAATTTTTTTATGGGGATGTGAAACCCGAACCTCCAAAATGGGTTTAATTCAAAATTTAGTATTGAGACCTGAATTTCTAAGACAAGGTTGTCAGATTGCCAGATTGGTTTTAACCGGGTTGGCCTGGATGATGATTATAAAATTAGGGAAAAGTCCGGTTCGACCCGGTTGCCCGGATTTGATCGGAAAAGTCCGGATTTTGCCCGGATTTATTCTCATTATCAAATCATATAAAAAAACAAATTGTGTTTAAATTTTTCCATTGATGCGTCCAAACATTTGGTTTTTTCAACTTTTTGTTTGATTTTTGATGAGTAATTCCTAGGTTTTGACCAAAATTACTCGGTATATTGCTCGGATTTTGGTCGACAATTTTGAAATCCACTATCCGGATTTTGCAAGGTTTTTATATAAAACAGCCGGGATTTGTCTGGCCCTAATACGTGATGAAAAAATTCTGGTAACCTATGAACAAGTGAGATAGTTTTGAGAAACTGTAGCTAAATTTTGAAATTGGGATGGGTTTTTGAGGTTTTTGCTTTAGGTTTTATTCTAGATTGGTTCTCTTGAATAACTTAGCGCTATTATTATAATTTGATTATGATTTTAAATTTTGAGTGTAGAGTATATACATCGCTTGCTTTTTTGGACCCTCATGTTATGTTTGTGGTTAAATAGAATAAGCTTATTACTAGCTAATTTAAGTAAATACAAAACGTTTTCTTTAAAATAAAACCTTCAAACCTCTTGTTAGTTTTTTTAAAACTTCATTTAAAAACTTTCAATTTCTAGGATTAATTTTTTGAAAGTTAGGATTCAAAATTAA